>NW_005842585.1:551164-562473 GCF_000455745.1 Alligator sinensis
CAGAGAGGGGAGGGGCCTATCCATTAGTTAGGAGAGCATTTCTCTCAGAGTTGTGAGCAGAACCTCAGAGCTTCTGGCCAGATTATGCCTTCTAGCGAGGAGGAGGTCTCCTTCAGTAGTGAGTGCTTTGCACTGTCCATAGACTCAGGTCTTTGCAGATAACAGCCCTTGCCCATGTGCCTCTAAAACTGCAGTGTGCTTGGTTGCTTTTTTACTTTGTCCTTTTCTCCATCGTCCCTGTGTTCTCCAGGTCATTTCTGACTTTGACATGACGCTGAGTCGGTTTGGATGGAATGGACGGCGGTGCCCTACTTCGCACAGTGAGTTGAATGTCTCAGTTGTTTCTTACTGATCCTTCTGAGAACACGTTCCTTACTGCCAGCCCTTCTCCTTACTCCTTCCTGCCTCTGTCTTCCAAGCTTATGTCTTCCATCTCATCTCCACCCCTGCACCCAAAAGACCTTTCTAAGCTCTCCCATTCATCCATCTTGATCCCCTTTTCTCCTCTGCTCCATGCCTTGGCCATCTCTGAGCTGACAGCTTTTTCTCCTTCTGTCTCACTTGCTCTGAACTCTCCAAAAACCCACTGCAGATGCTGGCTTCCTATTTACTGCCCTTGTCTCCACCCCAGTTCCCACAGATTTTTCTCTTCTGCTCCCTCTTCACTTTCTTCATAAATCCAGACTTTTGTCCTTCCTTTCTGAGTTGCATATAACTTGACTCCTGCCTCAGCCTCTATGACCCCCACCATTCTGGGCTCACCTCTGCACCCTCTTTGCCACTCTTGACTTTCCAGCCTTCCTTTATGTGACCAGAAAGTCCCAATCCCCTTTCTACCTTCAAGTCCCTTGCTAATACTCTCTTCTTGTACACTTTTTACTCAGACTGTATGAATCCCAGCTGAATTGTTGCTTTGCATTTGCAGTAGGACATAAGCAGGGAGCCTGGTAAAGAGTTTCAGAGGGGACTACAAATTTGGGGTTCTGTGCTTAGTTGGGACACAGACTCTGATGCACTCAAGGGTCCTGGAAGAGTAACTGCTCTTGAGAAGTCAGACCCTTTTAAAGTATTTGAAGCTGGGCACCTAGAATCCCTTATTTTTGGAAGTGCCGACTCCTGTCCTTCTACATGGCAGAGAAGATGGTATGGGTATTTCTGGGCCATATAAGTGATTGTTTTTGTCTTTGCAGATATCTTAGATAACAGTCAAGTCATTACTGAAGAAGGCAAGAAGCAGGTACGTTTTGGGTGGTGAGGCATTGTCGTTTTTAACTCTGGATACAGTGCAGTTTGTTGCTTGCATACTGCTGTACCTGCCAGGTGTCTGCTTTCTTGGCCCGCATGTAGAAGGTAATAGAACATAGTGTTGGGGCAGAGATGTGCACCCATTTCCAAAGAAGAAAACAGCCAGCTTCCAGTGACAGTTCAGCCAAAGATGATGCAGGCAGTTTGTGGAGATGAGGGATGTCATTGAGGCTGATTAGTGTGTCATTGTTGCTGTTGTCCTCATAGGATTTTATTGATGTGTTGTCACTGTTGTCTCAAGAACTGCGGTGTTGACAAAGTCACAGCCAGGAGATTCCAACACCAGTCTTGTCTTAAAGAATAACCACAGGCTTAGTTTAGTGGCAAAGATTCAGCCAGGTTTATTGTCTACAAGCACAGCCCTAACAAATTTTGCCTACCAGGAGTTAAGGCATTTATTTGTATCTGTGACAAAGCAGTCAGCACACCACCACATAGGCTCCCTTAGGCTGCTACAAAATTCCCTTGATTTCCAATTCTCTTTTTATAAAAAGATCAAAGCAAATTATGTATTGTGCTCCATCTGTATCTTGAATCTCTTGGATGATCCTGTTCTGGGTGTTCCTGTTCTAGTCTTATCGTTCAGGCACTGGACTATCCTATACCTTGTATAGCCAGCTCTCCCTCCCATCTTTTGGCCGGAGTGCCCATCTGGCTCACATGCCAAGTGTTGCTTACATAAATGAGTTCATGCAACTGTCAGGTTTGCTGGTCAGGCCTAAGCTGATCAATATCAGTGTTTCCAGCAGGGCCTTTAAGGGAAACTTGACAAATCTGCTGTCTGGCTTTTATCTAATCGTGGCTATTTCAAGGCAGGTGGAACAGTGATGCTAGAAAGGAAGGAACATTTCATTTGGGTTTAGAGCATCTGAACCAAGCCCAGTGTTGGCAGGACTTCCAAAGCCATATTAAACCCTTGTCCTCTTTGGGAGCTCCCTGTTCACTTACCAAACTGTTTCAGGCTTGATTTTGAATTGTGATGCATTTAGCGAATGTGCAGATCCTCTGTTTGCTTTTTAGAGACTTTGCACTTATTGCACTTTCTTTTGAAACTTGTCAAACGTTCCAGTTAAAAGATCTGCTGCACTATTACTATCCCATTGAAATCGATCCCAACCGGACCTTGGAAGAGAAATGCCCGCTCATGGTTGAATGGTGAGTGACTGAAATTGCAAAAGCTAACAACTCTTGGGCTGGAAACAGATGCTGTCTTTGGAGTACGATCAGCTGTGCCATGAAACATTGTAGTAGAAGGTGGTCTGCTTCATGGAGATCTAACAGATGTCCCCAGGGTTGTTGTCCTCCAGGGTCAGTCCCCTGCCCCCAGGTTTTCAGGGGCTTGATCTGTGGAGAAAAGGGTCTCATGAGCTCCACTCTGACTTGGGGCATGCATCTGCAACTGGAAAACCTCTGCTTGCAGATATGCCCCCCTTTTGAGGGGTGGAGGAGTCCCTCAGCAGGGGTTTCAAATGGGGAGCTCCCCTAGGGGTTCCCCTTCCACTTGCACATGGTGCCACAACCCAGGGGCAGCAGTGAGAAGAGCATGTCAGGTGCCAGCGCACCTATTATGCTGCCATCCCTGAGGCAGGGGCCATGTGCAAATAGAGGGAGGAACTCCTAGGGAAGGTTCCCCACTCCACGCTTGCTGATCTGTGCTGGGGGAATGATTACCCCACTGCATTTTTCTCCTTTTGCTGTAGGATTCCCCCACGCTCCAAGAGTTGTGGTTTCCCTGCTTGTAGGTGCATGTACCAAATCTGGGTGGGGCACCCAGGGCCCTTTTCCCCCAGGATCTGTCCCTTGAAGCCAAAGGAGTTCCTGGCTGGGGTGGTGGGAGATTCCAGGCCACCACCAGCACCCCACACTCTGCTGCCATAAGTGAACAGAAGTCAGCCAGAAAAAAGTGGCACAAATTGTTACCACCTTTGTTGGTGCCACAAAATGTAAGCACTTGTACTGCAACAAAGTGTTTTCATGTCAGTTCACTTGGCTTTTGTACTGTCATAATTTTTTTTTTTATGGCAGCACAAAGTTAACGGCTGCTTGTAGCCTCAGAATGAAAAGATTATAATCACTGGCTCTTATGCAGAATGCCTTGCCACGTCACGGTCCCAGTGTGATATCGTTTCGGGGTTCATAAGCTGTCCAGAACATCTCAGTCAATTTGATCATTAGGTAGATTCATTTGAAAACTTGCAGCTCCCAGTTTAACTTTCCCAATAAGTTCAATGACAAAAAGGACAAGAAGTCAGCTGGAAGAATGCATTGCCTTTGAGAGCAGGGCACAGAAGCTATAAAAGGGCCCTTTGAGATTTACAGCAGCAAGAAATTATCTGTGGTTTCAGCTTACTTATCCTGCTCATGCCCAATTTCAAAAGGGATCCCTGAGCAACTGATATGGTGGTGGTAGATAAGTTACCATATTTTCTTGCATACCAAATGCCTCCAGATCAGACATGCATGCTGACCCCTGATTGCAGAGGCAGAGTCACTCTGCAACATCAGCAAAAGCTGGAGTTTTAATTCTTCCACAGCTGCTCCCAAATTAGCAGCAACTTTTGGCTGTTTTTTGACTCCACCCTTCCTTCCCTGTGACTAGCATGGAGAAAAGTGGCCAGCTATTACAGCTGCCATTTGTGTTTCCATTTTTCCATTTCAGCTCCAAAAAACTCAGCTTCTGTGATATGCACCCTGATTTTGCAAGGCTGATTTTGGGGGGAATATGGTATTTTTCATCTGATAACCGGGCACTGAGAATAGATCAGTAGGAACTGAATCAAGGAGTGCTGGGGAAAGAGGCCTCAATGGACACAGCACATCCAGTCTTAGACGTGTATTTGACATTCTGGTTACCTGGGTGATAAATGCAAAAGAAATGCATGGACTCAGGAAATGCTCCCATTCTCCTGGCAGCTGCTTGCCCATAGCAAGCCATGCATGTGAAGCAGAGAGGTAGTCATAGCTCTGTTTAAGCAATTGTTTACCATGGAGATGATTTGGTTGGTTCTATAACATCCTTGAGGACAGTTCCATGCAGGCTGCCTGACTGCCTTGGAGACGGAGCTCACTTTGCTATTTGCTTCCAGGTGGACTCGGGCCCATGACCTCCTATCCCAGCAGAAGATTTTGAAAGGAGACATTGCCCAGATAGTCAAAGAATCGGAGGTGATGCTGAGGTACTCACTTGGGGATGACTTATGTCCTCTCCTCCCCCTTCTCTGAGGGGCTTCATCATGCTCCTGCTTGTGCCATCCAGAACCTGGGAGTGCAAGAGAGAAAAAAGAGGCCTTAAACTGATGCTTGAGAGCTCTGATCCATCTCTCAGCCCCTTCCAAACAGGACTTTTGCTGTATGATAGATCAAAATTACCACCTGCTGGGAGTTTGGCTTTATGCAAAACAGAAACAAGACAGTCACATGAGTTGCAGCCCGAGCGTTCTTTCTAAGAACTGTTCAGCCTGCAACCCAGGTCCTTCCTGTGTAGAGAACCATCTCCACCTTGCTTATGCTTGGCTGGTATATCAGCAGAGCCAGCTTAGTGTAACCTGGCAGGATCATTAGCTGCCATTGGGGGAGGTGACTGGCAAGCACTGCTGCCCTGTTAGAGATAAGCCAGTCTTTCTCTTTCTTGAGAGCCACAGCTACGGAAACACAGAAGCTTCCTGTGTGGCTCAGATGACAAATGTGGAAGTGGCTGGGGGTCTGCTCACCCGCACAGCCCAAGATAAGGCACCTGTTAGCATCTGAGTAACTGCAGGGATTTCAACTCTGGGGCACTGCCACAGAGTAGCAGTTGATGTGCTGCAGCGCGTGCAGGGGAAACTCCCATGCTCGCTTGCTTACAGGGTCCCACTGATAGTAGTATTTATTGTTTTGTGCTGTGGTGGCATCAGAGGTTCTAGCCAGCATTGGGGCCTCAGCGGGCTAGATGCTGCCCTTAACTTAACAGTGGTGGTTGCTGCCCCGAGGACCTTACAAGAGAGCCGATCGGAGACAGCAGATGGCCAACAGGCAAGAAAGGTTTGCTGGGGGTGGTTTTAAGAAACTGGACTCCAGCACCTCAGCCACCTGATCCTGGTTGGCTCATGAGTCTTACTATAGGAAGTTGCTCTCTGACAGCTCTAAGGCAGGCAAAGCACCATGTTCCCTGTAGGTAATTTTAGGGTTGGGTATTTGAGTGGTCAAATTAAGTTTAGTCAATTGATCTGTCAAATATAGGTCTAAAATTGTAAAAAAAAAAATTGCCAATAGATCCAAATAATACACAGAAAAAGCACACATTTCCGTTAAGAAACGTGTCAGGAAACAACAAAAAATCGTATTTCTGTCAAGAAAACTACAAAAATGTAGGTTTTTTGGTAACATTTTTTAATCTTTGACAGGTTAAATAATCTTTGACGAGTCAGTTGATAATATTTGATGGATTAGTTGACCATTTGACCAGTCTGCCAACCCTATGTAATTTACAGGCAACTTGACCAAAATCACAGAAGAGGGGGTGTTGGAGCAAGACTTCCTTGCTAGCAACGTTAGTTGGACTTGGATCTCCAGTTGATTTAGCAGGTGTGCTCCTCCTGGGGAACGTTGTTCTGTTGTTCTCTCGGGGTTAAATTCCTTCCTGCAGACCCACTGAGCTGAACAGGCATGTGTACCATCAGGAGACTCTTGCTTAGCTTCTGTATCTTGATGTGTCTGGCAATAGAAGGCTGCATGGTCTAAAGCCCTGCAGTGAGGAGCCCGTGAATTGGGTTGTCAGCTCTAACACTGGCTCCCTCTCTGACCTGGGTCAAGTGTCTTCCCCCTGTGCCTCAGTTTTCACAGCTGCCCAACTCTTCGTAAGCATTTACAGAAGGTCCTAAATACAGAAATGAGATCACCATCCTGGCCCCAGACAGGAGAGGCTGGGAGTAGTTGTGGGAGCAGTCATCTGCAGAGCATTCTTCCCAGGTTTTAAATGGAGCTTGGTGCCTTATGGGACAGGATTTAGGGAGTTTGAGTACCGTGAGGAAAAAGATTTTGGTGGGCACAATTCAGCCTAGTGCACAGGATCAGTAAAAGGTCCATGCCCTGATTAACCCCTGGAGACCTGAGGCCTCATCTTGGCCTGTAGAGCAGCACTGGATTTCATCCACAGTGCAAAATTGATTGGTAAACCTAAGGCCTGATAGGGAGGTACATAAGTTAAGGAGCTCCCTTGTGGCTTGGGGCACATGGCAGAAGACCCTGCCTCGGAGAGGAAAGCACTTACCACATTGCAGTCTTGCTGTTTGCTGGTGACCCCGGGGTGAAAGGTGCTTCTGTGACACTGTATGCCATGCACTTTCCCCCTTCTTCCCTTAGGGACGGATTCAATGAATTCTTTGATCAGCTTCATAAAAACAACGTGCCCCTGTTCATCTTCTCGGCTGGTGTGGGCGATATCCTGGAAGAAATTATCCGCCAGGCCAATGTTTTCCACCCAAACATCAACGTGGTGTCCAACTACATGGACTTTGATGACGATGTGAGCTGCATTCCTTGCCTTTCACCTTTCAGGACTCTGCAGAGAAAAGCAATTCCTTGGCACAGAGTTCAGGGAGGGGAGAATATTTAGCAAGGGGCATCATTAGGTCCAAAGCCATTTTTTTCCATTAGAATTGTCATCCCCTGCTGCTAAGGCAGCCCTTTCAATTATTAACCATAGGATCACTTAAAAACGATCCTTTATTATTTGTGTTGCAGTAACCCCCTCTCCCATTCCTCTCCTCTGTATGGACAATCAGAGAAAATCCCGGCTGCCAAAAGCCAGGCAGACAAGGATAGGGAAAAAGGATACAAGTAACCCTTCACCTTTGTATTTCACATACAAAGAACCTGGGCTGCTGTTCTTTCCTCTGTTTTGAGTTACTTTTACTCTCTGTTCTCTGTTCAGGCATTGGCCTAGGGATACTGTTTGAGGCCCAAAACAACAGGGGTCATGGTCCTGTCTGGCCTCCAACCCCCTGGAAACCCTGGAAAGCAGCACAGCAGGTTGCTTTCACTGGAACGTGCTGAGACCTGGGAAATCTCTGTGAGCTTTGTAATAGCCTCATGTTTTCCTAATGAAACCAAAGCCTTAGTCTTGACCACCTGCCACTATTCTTTCCTGCCATTAGTTGTTTGGGGTGTGATTGCCAGTGACTCTGTTCTTGCCCTATGGCTGGACAGGGGCAGTGAAGAAGGAAGAGTCAGATGGCTTTAAACCGTGAGTTCTGGGGCTGGGCTGGCTGGCCCTAGGACTGTTCAGATTTATTCTTTGCTTCCTGTGGTCCTGTAGAAGCAGAGAATAGCCCCGTGCAGGGCCCCCACAGCCAGGCTCCCACGTATTTATGTTCTACCCCTGTACACAAGCCTTACATTGTTCTCTGCCAACTGGGGAAGGTGCCCTGCAAAAGGACATTCCCAGAGGACTGTTTCTGCACAACCTTACAGCCCTTTGTGCACCCAGGGAGGCCTAAAGGGGCCTGAGTTGCTGAGAAATAGGCCCTCAATTCCTGAGAATGCCATGGTGGGAAAGGGGCACTGCCACCTCTCGCTAGTTCATAGAGTAGTGCCAAAGGGTTCTGGTCCTGTGTCCAGCCCTTCACTGAATATAAGGGTGGCTCTTAAGCAGGGCCCAGTGGTAGGCGGACAGCTACCCTCCTAGAGAAAGCTGCTGTTGACCTTTCAATCCTTCAGCCCTGAGACACCCAGTGATTAGCCTATCTGTTTGTCCTGTGCTGCCCAGGGCATCCTGAGAGGTTTCAAAAGGCCACTGATCCACACCTACAACAAGAACAACACGGTCCTAAACAATACAGAGTACTTCCAGCAGCTGAGCACCAAGACCAGTATCATCCTGCTGGGAGACTCCATGGGAGACCTCACCATGTCAGATGGCGTCACCAATGTGAAGAACATCCTCAAGATTGGATTCCTGAATGATAAGGTGAGCAGGGACCCAGACCTGGGAAACAGGCGGACTCTACCAGTGTGAGCCCTGGCATGGCCCAGGTGTTCAGTAGAGGAACTGTGAGGTGTCATGGTGCAGGGAAATGTTGGAAGTGAATGAGAGAGGTTTGATGGGCTTCAGTCAAGTTCTTGATGGGTGGGTGTCCACCTCATGGGATCAGCCATCACAGTCACTGATGCCCTCCCTAGCCACCTTAGCTGAGATGCAAGGGCTGACTGAGCCATGGAATAAGTGATCCCATGATTCCTAGAGGGAGGTCATCTGCAGTGGCAGCTCTGAGAGATTGCATTGGAAAACTGTAAGGACAGCTTGCTTTAAGCTCTGTGCCCTAGGGATAGTCAGTGGAGTCCATCCCCTGCCTGCTTCCTCCAGGGCAGCTGATCTTGTACCTGTTCCCAGCACTGCCTGTATTTCTCTTCTGATCTGGGTGTAGGGGCAGGATGTGCTGATTTGCAGCAGCTAACCCTTCACCCCCATCCCCTTCCTGCAGGTGGAGGAGCATCGAGGAAAGTACCTGGAGTCTTATGACATTGTACTGGAGAGAGATGAGACGCTGGATGTGGTCAATGGCATCCTTCGCTACACCTTCACAGAAACCTGAGCGTGGGACCTGGGATCCCAACTCCGGCCTCTCAGGATGGCCCCTGGGGACACTTTCTCCATTGCTCAGTCAGGGATTTTCTGATGCCGTTTTGAATCCATCCCGATGCCCTTGGCAGCTGCCCCTTCCCCCCACCTGGGCAGCCTTGTGTTGTGTCCATCACCAACTTTTATCAAACTGCTCCTTTTGTTGATGCTGGAATTAGAGGCTGAGCTCCTCCAGACTGCCCTCTCCCCTGATCTCTGCACACCACTGCAAAAACTGCAGCCCCAAACCCACACAGCTCCAGGGCTATAGATGTTCTAGAAGCTCTGAAGCAAACTGGATGTTGGATGGAGACACCCTTGGCAACTGCACACAGAAGTAGGATCTCTGCTGAGCCCCAGGCTTGGAGACAAACCTTCTTCCATTGGTTTGGGCCTGTTGGGTTTTGCTGCATCAGATCCCTTTGTAGGAAAGCAGCTGCCTCACTCTTGGTTTTCTGGTTGTGTTGCATGCGAATTGCAAAGCACCCAGGCTCTGCTGTACCAAGTGGGTCAGTGGCACTGCAGCCCTTCAGCCTGCTGGTACGGGTGAGTGCCTGCATGGTCATCTGCTGAGGAAACCCTCTAGATCTGCTGTCTTGTAGCCAAGCCAGCTCCTCTATGCTCTCGCCGGTCAGTGCTCTGCTCCTTCTACCCTAGTATTTTGGGGGTTTGTTTGCAATGCTGCCCTCCGGTGTTACATGCTGCCTATGAGTTAATTTAGAGTGCACTGCTCTGATCCTCCTGCACCCTGGGAAACCAGAAGGGCTGAGCATACAGACCCTCGGCAATAGAAACCAAGCCTGGAGCAAGAGCAAAAGACATGATGGACCTGTGTTAGACCACAGGTGAGCAACAGCATGTGCATAGGAGGAGGCCTTAAGGTTGTAAGTTGGAACATGGAAATCCAGAATTTGTGAGGGGTTTGTGTGGTCCTGATACTGTATGGTCTCCAGGGTACCTGCTCTTTGACTGCCTCTGGGACCTACTCATGGGATGAGACCTGGGTTTAGCCGTTACTAGGGAGGAGGAGGGTTTTGCTTAGTGGCTTTCCAAGTGGCAGGAGGACTGGATTGAAGTGTGCAATGAATCCTACTTGGAAATGGCTCATGCAAGGCTTCACCAGTCCTTCAGGCTGGGCTTTGGCTTGCAGCAACTGCAATTAATTTGCCAGGAAGTGGGTTTGTCTTGAAGGGGTCGGAGTCTGAGGTGATGGACATTAGGGTGCAGTGGTTGCCACGCAGCTGTAGGGCTCTGGGGTAGTCAGTTTGAAGGCTGTGGGGCAGGAGGAGGGAGCGATCACTGTGTTGTCTTGTTTAGTTTTTACAAAGCGTTTTGGCAAGCTGTTCCAGTAGAACTGCTGGGTTTTAAAAGCAGCACATTGTGTGTCATAAATAGCCTCTATTTTTGTAAAATTTCCCATGGATCATACATAAAAGAAAACCAGCCATACCCTCTGCAACCCTGTTCTCCAGGATTCCCTTTGGGAGTGACAGCTGGATGGGATTGAAATAGAGGTGACTGAGTGGGGATTCTCTGACTGGTGTGATGCTTATCTTCTGAGACAGAACAGCCCAGGGACAGAGCTGGGACCTGGAAGATATGCGCATTTATACTTGTGTGAAGTTTCCTTTATAAATACTTTCTAAAGTCTGTTTGCAGTCAGGAATCGGTACCTTGCCCCTGTGTGGGGTTTGGCATGAATGCTGGTGGCTTCATAGGTGCCCAGCTTATGGTGTGAGCTCTGGCTTCACTGGCATTTGACTCTTATGGGGAAACCAGAATCTTAAACTCCAGGCATGGCACCATCCAAGGTACAAGTAGTTTTTTGTCAGTGTGGCTGTGACATGCTGTTCTTTGCATGTGTTCTGCAACAGTTTGGGGTCAAAGCCTTTCTCAGAGCTCCTTCATTCACCTTTTAAAACTCCATCTCCTTCCACACTAGTCTGGAAGATACAGGAGCTTGAGTTGCATAAGAAGTGGCTTCTATATCTCTTCCCCAAGCTGCCTCATCTGCCCAACTGTGATGGAAGGAACCTTATTTTGTCAGCTCTGCTAATTGTTAATAATCCTGTCCCTGGAGCAGTGGCGCCCTTTGTCTCCTGGTTGTTTTGCTGTGGAAGGCTCACAGCCTATTTCCCTGTGTTGTTTGATAACAGAAATGTCACTTTTTGATCTGCTTGTAAATTCTGGCCTGGGCTCACACAGTTATGTGGCTCACTCCCTGCTCTCTGTTTCACAGCTGGATGTGGGTTTTATTCCATGTTTTAAAATAAATATGTTGGATAAAAAGGCACACGTCGTTTGTATGCATCTGGGTGCATTGCATGAGCTGTAAGGTCAGCTGCTGGAAAGGACCCAGGAAGGAACTGCACTTCTCAGCAACCCTTTGCACAGGCAGGGATGCTGG
>NW_005842585.1:562751-573438 GCF_000455745.1 Alligator sinensis
GCACGGGCGGGAATGCTGGTTATTCCCATTTCTGAGCTGGGAAGCCAAGGCAGAGGGCATCAAGTGCTTTGGCTGATGTCTCAAGAAGCCTGTGGCAGAGCTGAAGAGGACAGCTGTGCCTCCTGACTCCCTAAACCATGGTGCCTCTGCACCATGGGTAAAAGCCCCTGCAAAGTTGCGGCTGTGTTCCAGCTGCAGTCACTTGCAGCAACACTGCCATAGCAACAGAAGCATTGAAGGACTGGAGCACCTCTCTGCTGTGCCTCACCCCCTGTCCTGTCCTGGTGGTGTCAGCTGGATGATGCAAAGAAACTTGCACAGGGCAGTCAGAACTTGTGAGCAGGCCCCTCCCATTTCACTGCTGGTGACCAGCGTCTTTCCACACTACAACAGCTGCAACCCTGCAACTGCAGGTACCAGTTAGCTGTCCCAAGGGACTACAGGGGCAGCTGTGTGTGGTGGGGAGGAGTGGGCAGCGAGATGACCCACACAAAAACCAGGCTGACGTGTGCAGCTGAGAGAGAGATCCACTGACATCTTAAAAACCAAGCAGTCTCCTCCTTTTGGAGCTGGGAAAAGCAGCAAAAGCACAGTGATTCCCCCAGTGCAGATGAATTCATTTCCCAGCCAGCACTGCAGATGCCAGAAGCTTGGCCTGCAGGTCTATCCAGCCAGATCTCCAGAACTTCCCCCATTGCTAGAGCCAATGCTAGGATGGATAGGTGGTTTCTCTTCATCTCCCTAGCCAGACAAGTGCAAACCACACTTCACTCCAAAATAACAGGACAGCAAGCGGATGTGTTGGAAACCAGATGGAATCCTTTTATTGGGTGCAAAGTAAACCTTGCTATTGAGGACTTTATTTTAATCTTGGATAGAGCTTGCACTTCTAATAAAAGATCAAATACATGATCTTTGCCCAGCAGGTGGCACAAAGACTCTCCCAACAGTCTTTGTTTGCAAACCTTTTAACTGATGCAAAGGCAAGGGAGAGGGGCTGGCTACTGTTTGCAAACCAGGGAGCCTCACATTGGGGCTCCTGAATCCTATTGAGCAGCTAAATAGAAGTTGGTGGATTTCCCAGGGGGCTGAAGAATCTCAGTTCTTGGCATCATTTGGATTTGTCTGCAAGCTCAGATGGATTGAAAAATCAGCCCGCTTCTAGGGAGGAGTCCAGGGATAAGAGTTTGGGCCCTGATGACTAGTGATTTCAGGGGCCCATTGTAAGACCCCCTTAAAGATCCCCGACTTTCTGGAAATGCCAAATATCTGCCCACAGAAAAAAAACCAAAAAAAAACCAGGTCCCTTTATGGTCTCCAGTTGCTCATCCAAAACCAACCTCCCCCCTCCCTGCCCCAGAACACACCAGTTTGGAAAATCATGGCCTTGGCTTTTCTTTTTCATACAATCTAAGCTGCAGCCAGAGGCGAATCCCTAAGTTACTATGCTATGGAGGAAATGGAAAGGTGCTGCACAGCAGGGAGTGACTACTAGATTTGTGCTGCGAGAAGAATCCAGCTGAAGCTGAAGCAAAGGGACTGTTTTGCATATGTCTCCATCTGGCCCCCTGCACTGGGACTCCTAAGCAGCTTCTGACTGGCCAATGCTCTACAACCAGTAGGCAAGCTGGTAAGTGCCTTTCCCACTTGGCAGTGAATACCCTGATCAGCAATTTGAAGCATGCAAGCAGTGTCACTGGAGGAATCAGACAGCTTAGGTGAGTGGTAGTGAAAAGTCCTCAGGGCTAGCCTGAGGGGGCCCTTGGGTAATAACGTCACAGTCTAGCTTGCAACTTGACTGCATGGGAGCTCCTGGCTCTGAAATTGGGGTAGCTGAAGTAGCTGGGGGATGCTACCAAGTTCAAAGAGTCCCAGCACCACTGCTTGTCCCCAGAGGGACCTGAAGTGAGGATGTGTGGCACTAAGACAAGTAGTGGGATGCTGAGATGCAGCCAGCACTATTTCTGGGCATAGAACTAGTCTGTGGCCACAAGCACTGAGAATGTGGCCTCTCCCCTCCAGCCTGACAGAGGTAGGGCCCTGGAGACACCCCGCCCTAGCACAGCAGGCTGGAAGGGCTTTTCTCTGGCTTCAGAGGGGACAAGCAGAGACTGCAAAGCTAGGGAGAGTCACTCACTAAAAGGAAAGAAAAGGCCTGGGTTGGGCCTGAAAGCAAGAGGATGCAAGAGCTGTGGGGAAGCAGGGGGCAGGGATGAGCTGCCCCATAGCTCTCCTGCAGCCTAGGGCATAGGCTGTGGGGGAGAGCCTAGAGGAGAGGTTGTGGCTGGACCTAGCCTGTTGGTACTGTGAAGGAATAAAGAACCGGAAAATGTGGAAACCTCTGGTTGCTTACTTAATGTATATATTCCTCATGCATGCATGTGTGTGTTCCCTCTGCTGGTCTGTTTGAGACTCCTCAAATAAAACTCGCTTAAATAGTAAAAAAAAAATTACAAATGCCCAGAGAGAACCTTGATCTGCAGAGGGTCTGGACCCGCACTTCCTGGGCTGGCTTGCCTGGATGCAGGCTTGGTTGGGAGGGGAAGCAGCCTGCGCCAAGGGGAGAGGGGAAGGAGGTTCTGTCTCTGTTGGCAGAAGCAGAGGCACCAGCTGCCCCTCAGAGCTCCTCGTGGACTCTCTCCTGATCCTCATCTGTCTTCAGCTTCAGTTCGTCAGCAGTAATTTTCCCATCCTGATTCCGGTCCTGGTTCTGAAACATGTCAGCGATGACTTTCTCCGGTTCTGAGCTAGGCATGAGACGGCCCTTTCCGTCTGCTATCTGGGTCTTGATGAAGGTGATGAACTGCACAGGGAGAGGTGAGAACAATTTGCTATGTTGTGACTATCACTTTGGTCTTGTCCTCTGCCCCTGGGCACAAAGGGGTCTTAGCAAGCTCCAAGTGGCGGAGTGCGGTTAAGTTCTCATGCAGCCAGCTCTGGGGTGGAGAGCAATGGCCGGGCAGATCTGGGCTTTGCACACTACTGTTGGTACAGCTAGCACACAGGAGTTTTGCTCTCCTGGTCCCCTGGGCTCCAATGCACTTGTTGGTTCTGTCTTCAAAGCCTACCTGGAGGCTTTGCAAATACAAATTAGAGCTGCAGGCTTTTGGGGCAGGGCAGGGCAGACTGGCAGGGACTTGCAGCCCCCTGCCTTTCCAGGCTGCAGCCAGGCACAATCCAAGCTGTTGTCCTTCCTGGCCCGGGCTGTGACTTCCCTGGCATGCCTGGTGGCACAAGTGCCTTGCTACATGGCACATAATTCATAGATTCATAGATGTTAGGGTCAGAAGGGACCTCAATAGATCATCGAGTCCGACCCCCTGCATAAGCAGGAAAGAGTGCTGGGTCTAGATGACCCCAGCTAGATACTCATCTAACCTCCTCTTGAAGACCCCCAGGGTAGGGGAGAGCACCACCTCCCTTGGGAGCCCGTTCCAGACCCTGGCCACTCGAACTGTGAAGAAGTTCTTCCTAATGTCCAATCTAAATCTGCTCTCTGCTAGCTTGTGGCCATTATTTCTTGTAACCCCCGGGGGCACCTTGGTGAATAAATCCTCACCAATTCCCTTCTGTGCCCCCGTGATGAACTTATAGGCAGCCACAAGGTCGCCTCTCAACCTTCTCTTGCAGAGGCTGAATAGATCCAGTTTCTCTAGTCTCTCCTCGTAAGGCTTGGTCTGTAGGCCCTTAACCATACGAGTGGCCCTTCTCTGGACCCTCTCCAGGTTATCCGCATCCCTCTTGAAGTGCGGCGCCCAGAATTGCACGCAGTACTCCAACTGCGGTCTGACCAGCACCCGATAGAGGGGAAGTATCACCTCCTTGGACCTATTTGTCATGCATCTGTTGATGCACGATAAAGTGCCATTGGCTTTTTTGATGGCTTCGTCACACTGCCGACTCATGTTTATCTTGGAGTCCACAACCCTTTCCAGGTTGTGGCTTTTGTGTTTGGCTGGCAGGCTTGCTGGGCTGACTTGCGACAGACCCCTTTTGCTACCAGCTTCACACCTATCAGCCCCAACAAACACTGTCACTTTGCAACAGTGCTGAGGACCAAAAGTAGGTACTGAATACCAACTGGGTACCTTTGCAGCCTCATTCTGTCCCCCCCTTTGGAAAGCCTCAACTCTGAGTCAGAGCTAAATGGACTCCAACATCCCCAGGTCCCTCTGGGGTGGCCTTCCCCTGCCCCCTTTTTTCCCCCCCTGTACCTCCTCAGGTAGGATTTCACCATCCTTGTTCAAGTCCATTTCCTCATACAGGTTCTCTGGTGGGTCCTCATGCCAGATAAATAGGTAGCCTTCTGGGACTCCGTCCTCCCGGGACATCAGCTCCACTTCAAACCGGAGCACAGCACTGCCTGGCACCCCCCGGGCTGAAAGGTAAAAGGCACATGTCGTGGAGTCTGATTCTCTGCCCACCGGGACAGGAAGTATAAGAATAAGCTTCTGAGTTTTACACTGGGTAGGGGTCAGCCAGGACATCACAGGTCACAGGGGCCAGGTAAGACCCTAGCTTGCTACAATAAGATCCCAGTTCACAGGCCTGTGCCCCTTCCCTCTTTCCCCCCCCACAATGCCCCTCACCTCCATTTTCTCCGTGTCCCAGGTGTGGGGGTATGATGATCACTCGCTTCTCCCCTACACACATATTCAGGAGGCCTCTGTTCAGCCCTTCAATCACTTTGTTGGCTCCCAGGGTCACTTCCTGAGGGCTGTCATAGTCATGGCTGCAGGAGACAATGAAAACATCAGGCCTCAGACCCAATCCAACCTATAAACATCTCTGTGTGCAGGGATCTGCTTCCTGGTTGTAAAGGCCTCTCTTGTACTGGTGAGCTGAATAAGCGCTGTTTCTGTCTGCCAGGTTTTACCCGAATCTAAAGGAATGATACCCTCAGAACCCTCCAGTCCTGCTGCCACCTCCTGTGCAACTTGTGGATGTCCGTCCAGATCCTCACCCAACCCCATCCTGCTTAGCTGGGTAGAGCTAACAAGCCTACTGTCATTGGTGCCATGGCAGTCGGCATGATCCCCCAGCAGCAGCTCAGGTGGCTGCAGTTTGGAAACAAAAGGGGGACTGCAAAGAGAGAGTGGTTCAGGCTGCCCTTGGGGTGTCCCCTGGAGCCTGTGAGAGAGGTAACTCACGAAGAGAAGAGCTTGGTGCCATCCATCAGGGAACAGTTGTAGTGGTAGCGGATGAAGTCCCTGTCCTGGCTTGTGACATTGCAGTCCTCAGGCCGGAAGAGGGTCTCAATCTCCACTGGGTCTTCGGGGTTGTGGAAGTCGATGACATGGATGTCAAATACAAGGACAGCTGAGCCAGGGATCTTGTCACCTGGAGGAGAAGTGCAAGGAGGCTCATGAAGAGCTGGGGGAAGTACTCAGGAGGACCAACAAGGTTGGGGCTGTGGGAAGTTTCTCATAGCTCTGCCCCCAGGGAACAGGGCAGGATTGCTTTCTAATATCCTGCTCACCAGAGTTCTTCTAGGAGTCCCAGTGCGAGGCCTCCCTCCTCTCCCGTGGGGAAATGCATTCCCCTCCATCTCCCCATCAGAGTTCCCCTCTGCTCCATTTCACTTTGTGGTCCCTTTGTGCTGCCTCAGATCCTGACAATGGAGGGTACAGCAAGCCCCTCACTTCTTCTCCAGGGCATCACCCAGCTTGGTTCTTCACTCCTCCAACTGGCCCCAGGGTGCAAGTTCCTGCTCTGCTCTCAGAGATAGTGGGACTGGTGAGGGGATGTGTGGGGTCCAGGCAACAAGGAGGGGGGGGTCACACATTGACCCTTCCCCAGTCCTGGCATTCTCCTGCCCCAGGGGGCCCCCTCCCTACCTGCTCCATTCTCCCCATATGCCAGGTGTGGGGGGATGATGATCCTCCTCTTCTCTCCAACGCAGACACCCTGCAGGCCCTGGTCCATGCCAGGGATGATGTAGCCCTTCCCGATGTAGGTGTCGTAGGTGTGGTTACGGGAGTAACTGCAGCAAGAACAGCAGCTTCAGGTCACAGGAGTATCCAGACCCACACTTATTTTCCCTGACCCCAACCCACATCCCTATTCCTCAAGCTCTGCCAGTGCTTTTGACCTGCCAGGACCCTAATCAAGCTCAGGGCCTCTCCACTTCAGAATGTGTCTGTCTGGCCACACAGTGGTGCAGGGCTGTGCTCTGAATTTGAATCCATTTATAAGGGCTAAAAAGTCAAGGGGCCTCTCATGCCCCCTGTAGGTGAATGATCCACATTTAGAAATGTCCCAATCTCATGGCCATGGGAGGGCAGACTCCAGCCAGTCCTAAACACCTACCTCTACATTCTCACTAGGTATCTCTACATGCGCAATAAACTCTGGAGTTTATTGCTCCCAAACATGCCGTTTGAACACATGCCTGGGATTGCAGCATGTTGAGCCAGGTTGGAGCAGCCCCAGCTGGCAGGGGAGCTGAGGGGTCAGCCTGCCAACTGGGGCCTGCTCCCCCTGGCTCAATGTGCTGCGGAGGAGCTGGTAGGGCACAAGGGTGCTTCAGCATGGGGCTGGCCAGCAGGTAACTCCTGCACTGAAGCACCTTTGTACCCTAGCCAGCTGGGGCAGTGTCTACATGTGTGCTGCTGAGGGGTTTTTTTACTCCACAGCAGGATAGTACTTGTATTTCCAAGTACTATCCTGCTGTAGAGTAAATTAGTTTACTTCAGCCTAATGGGGATGTACATGTAGATGCTGAGATGTTTACTGTGCAGCTATTTAGTCTACTGCACAGTAAACATCTTGTGTAGACATGTCCAATGTGAATGGGGAATACTAGCCATGACTCATTGAGATGGGAGGTGGGAGGGTACCTGACCCCTCCATTCTTCAGCAGTACCTGGCCCACAGCAACCAAGACTAAGGGCCCCCCACACACCTGCATGTCTCTGGGAAGGAAGGAGGTGCAGAGTTCCCTTTGGAAACAGCTGGTGACCATGTAAAACAGGGGGATCAAAGATTCAGTCTGCAGGTCTCGGATGGACTCCACACACTGCCAGCAGCATACATTGACCCTGGCCTCATATGCTACATGTGGCCCCATGCTGGCTCTGTGGCTGGATCAGGGCCACAGACTGTATCTGCATGGCAGAGCCCGCATACAGGGCCAGTCTGGTGAGGATGCTGTGTGCAGCACAACACTTGGATGAACCAGCTTCAAGAGCTGGTGAGAGACTCCCACTGTGCTGGGCAGTCAGAGCACCCAGTGGTACCATGTTTGTTGGCTGAGATCCTGACCCCTGAGGTCAGTGCTCCCTTTAGCTTGGGGCTGACTATAATGGGGGTCAAGCACCTGCTCCATTCTCAGTCTGAATTTTCTGTTACCCAAGAGGATCCAACCAGCCACTTCTTCCCCAGAAAGCAGGGAGAGCCAAGAAGCCACTATGCTGGTTGCCCTTGAGACCAGTGCAAAGGATTCCAGGAGCCATGTGGCAAGAACCTCTGTTGAGCTGGCCACAGCACAGAGACAGTACAAGGGGTCCCAGACACAAAGCATGCTGGTGTGGATACCCTGTTGCCCCCTACCCAGTACCTGGAGTCAAAGAGGGTCCCATCCATCAGAGTGCCATTATAGTGATAGCGGATGAAGTCCCCAGTCACAGTCTTGCGCCTGCAGGACTCTGGCACCTCCAGGTGCTCCAGGGCGATACCATCCTTCGGATTGTGCAGGTCCACTAGCAGCACATCGAACACCAATGAGGCCTGGGGTGGGATCACTGTGCCTGGTAGGGGATTAGCCAAGAGTCTCAGCCTCACACAGAACTAGTCCCCAGGAAAACTGAAGGGATGGAACCAGGTAGGGGCCTCGGACAGAGCTGCAGCCTGCTAGGTGGCTGCATACAGGTAGCTACTCCTCATGTTCTGTACAGAAGGGGGTCCCCTGATGTGCAGTGCTCGCTCTTTCTGTTCAGCTTGTGATACAGCACAGCACGCTGGGACTAGAGCTCTGAATATGCCACGGCGTCATGCTGGTGGCAACAGGTGGCCACATTTGTGTTGTGCACCTTCTATGGGCACTGGGCTGGGCTCCCTGAGCACCACCACACAGGCAGTGCTATCAATAGACAGGATGGAATAATACTATTGAGAAGGATCCCATTTACCCACTTCCCTTGCCTTCAGGTAGCTCAGGCCCTGGTTGCTGGCCTGGGCCTGTTCTTTCTGCCTGCCTAAATTCAGGAGGCAGTGAGCTCTGTCCCAGGTAAAGGGTCAGACTTGATGTCAGCTCTGGTGTCAACACCAATCTTCCCTACAGCTTATGTCACAATGGGCAGCACCAAAAGTCTACCCAAGATCTGAGGCAAGAGCCTCTGCAGGGCTTCCCCACCTATTACTGACTCCTTGAGTCCCCTCCAGTCCTCAGTCCATTTCTCTGTTCTCTTCTCAGTGGTACCTCTGTCCTGGTGATCCCCAGGCTGGGCCTATGTAATGCTCTCACTTGCCTGACTCAGGCTGGGAGCCTCATCTCAACCTCATCAGACCTTTCTATTGGGACATGCTGGAAGCAGGGATGGATTGGTACCTGCTGTGATTGATGGGACCTGTCCCTCTCCTGCCCATTTCTGTCAGGCCAACAGCCCCCAGCCTGGCTGCTCCAGAAAGGACATCTTGGTGGCTGCACCATGTACTAGCAGGGCACTAGTGCCTGCAATTCTCTCCTTGTGATGCTCAGTGGAGCTGGCAGGGGGCTCTGCCACATGGGTCAAGGGATGACTTCCCACTCACCATAGCCCTTCTCCCCATAGGCCAGGAATGGGGGGATGGTGATCCTCCTCTTTTCCCCAGCACACATCCCCAGCAGGCCCTGGTCCATGCCTTTGATCAGCCAGCCCGTTCCCACGTAGGTGTCGTATGTGCCTTCCTTGCCATAGCTGGAAAAGGGGAGAGAACAGGAAAGAGACAAGACGAAGAAGGGCCCTGGGGGATAGGCAGCCCCCCACAACCCTACTAGTTCAGCACAGGTGTCCCAAGCACAAGGGGCCACAGAGTTAATTGAGAGTGATGGATATTGGTGTGAGAAAGTTTGGCCCCTGGAGCCACCTGCTTCCCGCACTGACGCAGGTTGATCTTCAAGGCAGGCAGCCGGCAGTTCACCACCACTGTTCCCCAGCACCATCCTAGCCTGGTGTCCTGTACCTGGAGTCAAAAGGGGTGCCATCCAGGAGAGTGCCATTGTAGTGGTACCGCACAAAGTCTGAGTCTTCCACGGTGCGGTTACAATGCTCTGGCTTGTACAAGGTGTCGATCTGCAGCTTGTCATCTTTATTCCAGATGTCCAGCATGATGACATCGAAATACAAGGTGGTGTCAGGAGGAATCAGCCCGGCTGCGGGGAATGACAGAGGAGAATGGGTCAGCCCAGTGGGACATGGGACCTTGCCCCACAGTGACTGGTAGGGCTTGTTTGCAGAGCCAGGACACCCACACCCAGGATCCCTGCCCTCAGCTACTGTTGGATACACGCTTTTCCTATCGTCACCGCACAAGTGGGAGAAGGAAGGTCTCTGTCCCCCACTGTTGCCTGGTCTAGAGTAGACTCAGGGAATCTCTATTTCAACTTTGAAAAGAGCAACTGGGACCTGGAAACTGAACCATTCAGTGCTGGAGGTTGCCCAGGTTCAGATCTCAAGTAGGATCACTTGGACTTTAACAAGGAATGACCTTGACTAGCGTACATCAGGTGATGGACGCACAAAACATCTGGATTTTCTCTGCAACTGAACCAACTGCAGCAACCCCCTCCTCCACCCACCTCCATCCAAGTGGAACAGAGAGTGCCTGTATGGGGAACCTGTGCAGTCCTGGTGAGTACAGAATCACTCCTACTGGATCCCTCACCTTCTTTTTCTGCTGTTTTTTGCATTTCAAGGAATATGTGCCACATCACAGCAAAACAGTGATCTACTATTCAATATGCTGATGATGATTTACCAGTAGGGAATAAACAGCAATTAGCCCTTTTCTAGCACCTTTCATGTCAGGTTCTGAATGTTTATTAGGCTTAGTCATACCCAACATAAGGTGAGACAGCTTTGTTTGGCACCAAAATGCATCTACCTTTTGAGGTGAATGTAGCAGATGTTTGGCATCTATGAAAAACTTGCATCCAACTGGATGTGCCGAGAGAAAAAGAGGAAGCGAATCATTCATATCCTCAGTGAATTCTGCCTAGACATGATGCTCCTGTCTGTCCTGCTTGTGGGTCTGTAATGGCCTTGTGTGGCTGAGGGATGAGATAAAACATCTTCAAAATTATTTCCCATTGCAAGAGCCCCTAGGCCTCTCCAGCCTAAGCCATGTATGGGCTGCGCTCTGGGACAAGGAATCCTGGAGTACCTGGGCTAGATGCTTCCACCAGCCTGTTGCTCTTTTTTTCATGTGTTCTTTATTGGCTGAGACCTTGGAATTGCTCCTCCCATCCTCTTTTGGGTGTTATACTCATTATTATAAACTCACCTTGGGGGAACTGGCACTCGGGAACCAGCAGCGGGAAGGAGAGGATCCAGGCACACGTGTGCCCCGCACGCACGTGTGCCCCCTTAACTAACTAACTTACTGACCCGAGGCAGAGGAGGAAGCAGCAGCAGCAGCAACAGAGGGAACAGCAGCGGGGGTAGCAACAGCTGATCCCCCGAAGGGAAGTGGGGCGGAGGGACCCGGC
>NW_005842585.1:577796-586247 GCF_000455745.1 Alligator sinensis
ACTCTTTCCTGCCTATGCAGGGGGTCGGACTCGATGATCTATTGAGGACCCTTCCAGCCCTAACATCTATGAATCTATGAATCTATGAGGGAATCTCAGTGCCATGAGTAGTTGGAATAAGCAGGCCCTGTTGCTGTCTGGTTTAGCAAGAGCGGGAAATGCAAGACTGGCCTCACCCTGAGATGGCTGAATGCACCAGAGCTGGGTCTGGCAGGGGCTCCAGCACTGGGAGCCTTTCATTATCCTTGTGGTCACAGCTGCAGATGGTCTGCATGTGGTTCATGCTGAGTTGGCCGTGAAGCCTGCAGGGACAGCTCAGCTGCTCAGGGAAGGAGGAAGCTGGGACTGGACAATGGTTACTACAGTGCAATGTATTCCCCAGCAAAGGGTCCAGTCCTGGGTCTCTGGTGCAGGCACCAGTGGCAGAAGCATGCCCACCTTGTAAGGAGAACAGCCCACCCCAAAGGGAAAACAGCCTATGGAGGTCCTAAGTACTGCAGAGCCTGCTGACTTCAAAGAAGGCTTTAGGCACACAGGTCCTTAGTACTGCAGATGGAAGTGGATTGAGGGTGCGTGGAGGGTATCATGGGGCAACCCACTCTTGCTCTTGGCCCTAATGTCCACATGAAAACCCAGCAGGATTTAGCCTTCGTCTGTGATGTGGGAGGCAAGGTGGCCCCACAATCACCTTGCTCATTTTACTGTTGTGTGGGCTCCCAAGGGGCTGATAGGAGGGACACCCTCTCCTGCCCACACCAACAGTACTCCCAGAGCTCTGCCGGTGTGAGGGTAGCCATGCAGGGCTACTGGGTGGTGGTTAAGATGTGGGCCCACTTACCGACTCCTAAGCTGCCGTAACCCAAATGAGGAGGGACGATCAGGTGCCGTCTCTCGTTTACGCACATCCCCTGGAGGCCTCGGTCCATGCCGGTGATCAGCCGCCCAACTCCCACCACGCCGGCCACAGTGGCGCCTCTGTCATAGCTGGGGATGAATGGAGATAGATGTGTCAAGGCACCTGGGCTGTATCTAGGGTGCTTCAAAGCAGACAAGGTCAGAAGCCATATCAGTCTGGCCTGCTATTTCATCACATCCCCATGCTGGACTCCAACAACAGAGCTTTCAGCCAGTGTTTCTACTGCTGGATATAATACAAACCCTGTTTTCTGTTGCTGGAAAATACCCATCTAGCAAAGAATGACCCAATACTGCCTGCTCTCCTGGGGTAACCATTGTATCATTTGGTCAGAGTAGTGGTTTACAATGGGCGCACCTGACCTTAGCAACTATGAGCCAAACACTAATCAGTTACTGGTTATTAAACATGATTATAGCCACATTTCAAGGTTCGTTGACGAATCAGCATTTTCAAAAGACTCCTCTGATTTTGGGTCCTAGTCCAGCTCAGTGCCCATCCCAGCCAAGGGGGATGTCAAGAGGATCAACATCCTGGTAGCTTAGTACAAGCACCCAACATCAGAAGCTGTTTCTGCAAATGTCAGTTCAGGTAAGTCTCTCAGTGAGCTGGCAGCAGAGTCAAGACCAGGGTCCCATTGCTCAGCCCCCTACATTTCAGCTATCCCTGCACATCTCTGTGGTGAAAGCAGTTAGTTGTGAAATGGCAAGCTAAGGATGGGCCAAATGGTATCTCATAATGCAGTGAAGATCATGCCTTACAGCACTGCCCTGGAATAGGAGGAGGGAAGCACTGCACATATGGGACATTGGACAGGAGATGAGCACCCCTCCCCTCCCCCTATTCTCTGCCTGGCAGATTTCTTCTGCAGCAAAAGCCAAGCCTACAAGGAAGTCTTGCAGGGACTTCCTTGATGCTAGTAAGAATCGGTAGGTTCAACCCTGCATTTTGAACATGCTTGCAGACTTGGTAACAGTGTACGATCAGACCTCTTTATTTTTGCAGGGGCCAGTGGTGATGTTTAAGCTGGGACTGGATGTACCGATACCTCCATCTCAAACAAACTCCGAAAAGAAGGATTGGCTTGGAGGCTACTGAGCTGCCTGACTTCCTGCTGCTTCCAAATAATTTAAAATATGCCATGCTCAGAATAGAGGGAGAAGAAAAACCCAAACACAACATGGGAGTCTCGTGTTTAACCTGCAGATTAGTCTCTTTCTTAAAACCCATTGTAACAGGGCAATTTGGGAACTAGCAAATGAACTGCAATCCTTTGCATTGCTTAATGGGCACCTAACGTTCTCTCCCAAAGCACACTGCAGCCATCAAGACAAAGAATTGTTTTAGCAGAGAAGTCCCTAGACCCGCATGTATTTTTACTACTTGTAACTGCAGCAGTGGCAGCTGCATGGCTGATTTACTGTACTTCTTGTTCACGCTTTCGGCGACAAGGAGGCACATTTCAATATTTAAACTGGAGCAGAATCCCTTGAGTGTTTTATTAGAGCCTTTGAAAACATGCCTGGAAAGCAGTGGTTGCTGCACTCAACTGGGCCTGATTTTTTGCATGGAAGGGGTTTGTCTTTGCTCGCGCCAGGCCTGTGTAGCAAGGCTCATTCTACCTTTGGTGTAAATCAGGAGTATTTCCCCTTAAGTCACTGGAGAGATGGCATTGTTGGAAGCCCTGCTTTGCACTGCCATGAGCACAGGGAGGATTGGTGTGTGAGCCTCGGCAGAATTAAACCAACAGGAAAAGGGAACACCTGGACAAGCAACCAAGCTCTAAAGTGATGAGGGCTCAACATGCTTTAGTCTCCCCCTTTGTTTTTGCAACACAACCCCAAATACAAACTTTTTTGCTCCCCATCACAGAAGTTTCACTGATTGCCCCAGGACTGCCCCAAGAGAAAGTCCTCGTGTGAATGGGGTTTGCGGGATTGACACCTCTGTCTGAGCAGCTGCACAGCCAGGTATTTTAATCTCTGCAAAATTAAATGAAACTGACCTAAAATACAGAAGACAATGGTTGGTGAACAACTCGCCCAAGAGACTACGGCAAAAGGATTCGATTCTGTTCCCTTGGGAATCAGCACCGTGGCTTCTGGATTCATGGATCCACCAGAATGACACGTATACAAACGAGGATCTGGTCCTGTGGCATGTTCAGCATCCTATGCCAGCCCTTGCTCCTGGCCTATCAGAGCTTGGGATCTTGGGCCTGATTTCCCACTCCTGTAACAACTCTGACTCCTCTGGAGTCGTTACCCTGGTGTAAAGCTGGTGGAGTGGAGGGGAGCATGGAGACCTCAGAAACTGCCTGAGCTCTTTCAAAGCAGATGTCAGCCCCTTGAATCTACCCTGCAGGCAGAACTGTTCTGAGATCCTGGCACTGCCCTTGCAGAAGGTGTAAATAAAATAAATAGCATGCAAATGCAGGTGAAGCAAACAAAGCGTGCAAGAGATTAGAATAGAGAGCATGCTAATGCACTCCCTGACACAAGCTGGGGCTGAACACAACTGAGGGAGGCTCACGGAAAGTTGCATACAACCATCTTTGCAGAGAGAAGGGGCTCAGAGGGGGCTTTGCAGCCGGCTTCCTGTGTTGCTGCAACAAGAAAAGGGATCGAGTTCCAGGGACATGAATTTGCATGCAGTTTGATAAAGAACAGAGGTCTATACCTGGAGTCAAACTTTTTGCCATCTTTAAAGGTCCCATTGTAGTGGTAGCGAATGAAATCCCCCATCTGGACTTCTCGCAAGCAGATTTTAGGGATGTAATATCTGTCTATCACCACGTCTTCTAAAGGACCCGGGTCCCCCAGGCCAAAAGCCCTTAGCAGGCTCATGAGAAAGATGAGGCTGCCTAAGGACATGTTGCTTGGAGCCTGTTGCTGAGAGGAAAGAAGCTGCAACGGCAGATGTGAGAGGCTGCAAGAGGGCTGGGTGGTGCCTTCTCAGAGGGCCGGAGATTCGCCTTCCTGCCTCATTGATTCCCACCCCCGAATCTCGCCAGGAATTTTGCAAACGTGTAAAGTGGGCTTGAGGCTGCTGAGGTCATTTAGCTGTCTTCAGTCTTTTTGCAAGGATTCTTACAAATTCTTTTCATGAAGCGAAGCCCTAGCAATTTTCCTCAGCACGTTGGGATTCAGGAAGGCAAAAAAAACCCAGTGTTTAAAAGTTCCATGTTGGGATTTTTTTTGGCAATTATTTCTGAAAAGGAAAACGCTGAAGCAGACTATTTTACTGCAAGTTTGTACAGCAAGAGGTCCTATCCCATCCAGCAGCCAGTTTTAGGCTGGGTCCTAGTGCCGTCATCTAGATTTTCAGGCCTCTTGCTTTGAGCTCAAATTTATTCCATTTTCTTGCTTGAATGTTAGTTTTGCTAAACAAAGGTTAGGAGCCAGGAATGATAACTACAATAGATAGATAATTATTAATTAGAACTTAGAGCTGCTGATTAACAATTTTACAAAGTGCAAACAATAATTTGGAAGTGTTGGAGTGATTTCTATTTATAGATGTTGCATCATCTATTCTTCTTCACGTGTCCTCTCATCATGTTCAAATTTGAGTCCAAAAATGGGTACATAGTCTGAGCCAAAAGAGGGGTACAGTTATGGCACTGCATCCCTTCTGGATCCAGCCCTGCATACTGTTCCTCAGTCTGTAGCCTAGTTAATGCTTAGTTCCCCCATGCATGGGTAGCACTCCATGCCAGTAGTGTTATGTAGCCTGAAAGTTTCTTCCACATTCGGTCATGGTGTTTGCATTAGAATACCCCCACCATTGCATGTTAACTTTAGTCTCATCACCCCCTGTTAGGAGGCAGCTCAAGCTTGCAGTACACTTGCCTGTTGCATGCACCTGTGCTTTCTACAAACCCATCTGCAAATGGCAGTATCCATGGTGAATGCACTCTAATGATGTATACAAAATACATATGCCTGAATGTACAGATGTGGGAGAAGTAGCTGCTAACAGGCATAGCTGCCTGTGTTTCCCTTGACCCTAATCCTGCCAAAATACTAACAGAGCAGCATTCCCTAGTTGAAGAGAAAATGGTTTTTATGGCCAAGTTCATGCCCCTTCTGATGAGCTCACCAGCAAAGGAGCCAGTCCTCATCGACTGATTGAGAGGGTGAGATGCATCTTCAGTGGGAACTGAGATAAGACCTTCTTCATCCTGACACAGGCCACAGGCCTATGATGAGCTACCACTCATCCCCTCAGCCAGTGAGACCTCTCTGTTAGCAAAGTTGATGGATTCTTGGCCTCATATTTTGAGGCACAATCACTGCTGGTGAGGATCCCACTTAAGAGAGAAACATGTTACTGATCAGTCTCTTCTGGTGTTGGGGAACATGGCCTCTTTTCAGTGGTTTGGAAAGGGTCTTGCAGGTCATTCTCCCAGCAATGTTTGTGTCCAGCTCCTCTAATGTGAGCTTATTAAGCATGAGTGATCCCCCAGTCCTTTACAGCCCATCAACAATATATGCGGATTGTAAGATCTTTGGGGAAGAGACCTTCACACCTGTCTATAAAGCCTTTGCCACAATGGCTGCAACAGGACCCATCCTATTCCCCCACTCTACAATAGATGGTGGTTAAAATGCCAGGGCCTGTCTCACCTCATCTACACCAGAGCCCTCAGTGTTATTTAGTAAACTGGTGGCATCCAGAGTGGACAATATTAGAGAGAAAGGCCTGATGTAGATGAGGATTTTTCCTTAGCTCAACTAATGCCCGTCCCAGCCTGATGTACAGAAGGAGCTGAAATCCATGCCTTAGCCTGAGCTGCTGGAGGTGGTTTGGGACTTCACATGCCCTTTTGTTCACCTGGGGACTTTGCAGACTTTCAAGTTTTAATCTACTCAAATGTCTTTAGTATAGAATTGAGAGCAAATCATTTTCCTTCAGGGGATACGAAGCAAGCCTCTGCCACTGCTCAGATTTATCTAAGAGGAGCAGCAATTCTTGCTTGTGGTGAAGAAAAGGAAATTTCTCCCCCATAAGCTTCATCAGTCTGCATGAAGGCCTTTACCAGGGTGCCTGTTTGCTATCCTTCAGCTGGGAGAAGCAACCATGGGACTGATATCCTTGGGGCTGAGGGCCTGATCCTGTGAGACCTCATGCCTAATGCCATGACATCCATTGTGCTCTAGGGGTAACATTCACCCTGAGGCAGACAGCACAGAGCTGAGGTCTCCCTAATGCCCTCAGAATAGGAGCAGAATGATGTATATAGCTTGTAATCACTCTGCAGGGGGCAAATGGCACCCTAAGTGACCAGATTTATCCCCATTTGAGGTTGCTGCTCCTACCCCATTGTTGAAAACTGCAGCAGCTCCTTTAATGGTATTTCAACACAAAATTAGCCACTCCAGCACTGACCCTGAGAGCTTGGATCTGGAGACCGCAGAGCTTCCTGCATCATCAGCAGCAGCGCCAAGGGTCCCACACAGGGCTGAACTGCCCTCCACATACACATATTATGAGGGAAGGAGTTGGGTTTCCCATGAGCGGATGGGCAAAGACCCAGTAGATTTGCTGCTTCATGCCCTCTTCTTTCTTCTGGTGCTGGTGCCCCAGGGCTGGCCCCTCTGGCACACACAGTCAAGCCCTTTTGTGGAGTGCTGCTCCTTGGGAAATGCTCCCAGCAAGAGTTGGGACTGAATATGATGTAGAGGAACGTAGTTAGTTTGTTAATCTGAAGCCAGGTAGAAGGCAGGGTAGATTTAGCACCCAATGGACAACTAACCAAGGCAGATATATTGCTAGGCTTTTGTGAAGTGAAGCTCAGAAGTGAACTTCAATTAATGAGGCTGGCAGAACCAGGGCCCTTTTGTGGAGTGCTGCTCCCTGAGGAATGCTTGTAGCAGGCGCAGGGATTGAATATGGTGTGGAGGGACATAGCGTGTTAATCTGAAGTGAATTAGAAGAAGGCAGAGTAGATTAGCACCTAGTGGACTGACCAAAGCATGCATAGATAAGATAGATTGATAGACAGACAGATAGATAGATCAAGCATTTATGAACTGAAGCTCAGATATATATCTGTCTGTCTGCAACACAGAGCCAAAGCCCTTTCATGGAGTGCTGCCCCTTGGGGAACACACCCAAGAGGAGCTGGGACTGAATATGGTGTGGAGAGGTGTAGTTAGCTGCGTTAGTCTGAAGCCGAGTAGAAGGCGGCAGGGTAGTGTAAGACTATCGTAGGGTAGGATGAAGAAGAGGGCATGGAGCAACAAATCTACAAGGTCTTTTCCCTTCCAGTCATGAGAAGTCCAGCATAAAGAGTGTGCGTGGATTTGTGTGAAGGTGGGGTAGGCTTAGCACCTAATGGACTAACCAAGGCAGATGTATAGCATAATAGGCCTTTGCGAGGTGAGGCTCAGAAGTGAAGTTCAGTTCACGAAAGCTCTTGCTATCTGTCTGTCGGTGGCCTACATGAGATACTGACTGTGCAGTTGTTACTGTGCAGTCATTTAGTACTCGTATAAACCAATACTAAATGAATGCGCAGTAACCAGAGTTACTGTGCAGTACGTAGCATTGCCAAATGGCTTTTTCGTGACCCTAACTGCACAGTAGCCTGAGATTCCTGTGCAGTAGTGTCACGTCATGCTTCCCGCCACTGAAAGCTACTGCGCCGTAGTCACGGGCTACTGTGCCGTAGTCATCGGCTACTATGCAGCCGTTGTCTCATGTAGAGGTGGCCTGTCTGTCTGGCATGTGGGGCCAGAGACCGTTTGTGGAGTGCTGCTGCTTGGGGAACGCTCCCAGGAGGAGCTGGGACTAAATGCGGTGCGGGATAGCATTCACCTCCTCTAGGGTAGGAGAAGGAAGAGCGCAAAGCAGCAAATCTACTGGGTCTTTGCCTTTCCATTCATGGGAATCCCAGGTCCTTCCCTCATAAAGCATGTGTGAGTGTGCATGTGTGTGTAGATGAACCAAAGCGCAGAGTGAGCACACACTTCCATGAACTGAAGCTCCCTTCACCAGCATGGGGGCGGATGACAGAGCAAGGCCTCAAGTGGCAGCAAGGGAAATTGAGGTTGGACAGTTGGAAGAATTTCCTCCCTGGGAGGGTAGTAAAGCACTGCAACAAGTTACCCAGAGATGGGATGAAATCTCCATCCTTGGAGATTTTTAAGACCCAGCTGGACAAAGCCCTGGCTGGGATGATCTAGTTGGGGGCTGGTCCTGCTTTGAGCAGGGGGCTGGACAAGATGAGGGCCCTTCCAACCTGAATTTGTTATGATCTGATGAGGCGAGGCTGCGGTCGGGAAACCTTGTGCTTGTCTGTCTGTCTCCTCAGGGTGCTATTTTATCCTGCCGGCCCAGGGGCCTTGCCCATCGCCACCCCCGCGCGGGGCCGGGAGGCGGCGCGAGGCCGGCGGCTCCGCCTGCAGCCCGGAGCAGCGCGGAGACCCCTTCCCGTCCCGTGGCGGGCATGGCGCGGCGCGGCACGGGGCTGGCGCTGCTGGTGCCGGTGCTGGCGCTGCTGGGGTTTGGGGGGGGGCCGGGGGAGCGGG
>NW_005842585.1:586383-633231 GCF_000455745.1 Alligator sinensis
TGCGGCGCGCCGGCTGCCTGCGGCGCTGCAAGCGCGGCCTGCCAGTCTTCCAGCTGCGCTACCCGCCCGCCGACACGCTGCGCGCCTTCCGCCGCCGCCTGCCCTACAGCTACCTGCACTACGCGCTCTTCAAGGTGAGGCGGTCCGGTTTGCTGCTGCTGTGTCCACGCCAGAGCCCGCACCTTGACGGCCTCTGTGTTTCGAGGACACTCGCGCGCGCACGCTTTATGAGGGAAGGAGCGCGGATTCCCGTGAGTGGAAAGGCAAAGACGGGGTCGATTTGCTGCTCCTTCCTTCTCCTATCCCGGGGTTGTCTAGTTCTTTAAGGGAAAAATAGAGGATGTAAAGGCGACCGGTTTCGTGTGGATAGAGGACAACCAGACTGGCCTCTATGATGGCCAGCCTACTCCCGCACCTCCCCTCTGTCCCATCCCACAAGCTCACATTGCGACTTCCCCAGAGTGGCAGAGGTTGCTTGTGGGTGCAGAGTTACTTGGGGCATGCGTGCGTCTATAGGATCGGGCCCCAAGGGGGTCCCGTTCAGCACCGAGCACAGCGTGGGCCTGTAGTGATGAATGAGCCTCTGGAGGAGATGGATGCTGGGCGATGAAGATGCTCTGGGCTATGCCCCTGGGTGTCCGGTTCCTCCCTCCTCCAGAGCACAGAGCTTTGCAGAGGCCGGCTCTGGCATGGCACCCAGCCTGCTTGCTAGAGTCTGCTTTCTCTGGCCAGAGGATGACTGGTTGCTCCCAGCTTTGTATTCCTAACAGGTTGCCTGTCCCAGCCTTTGGGAGATGGATAGTCCTGAGCTGTGCTAATTACGTAAGGTGTAGGGTATAGCTGTTTTGCAGTGGCATTTGGGGACCTTTTAACCTGGTCCATCCTGTGGGAGCTCCAGGCTGCGTGTCAGCAGAGTCTAGATGGCAGCCGTGCGGCATGCAGAACGTGCGCTCAGAAGGAGTTTCAAAACCGTGCCAGTTGCTCCTGGTTTTTTCTTTCCTCCTCCTCCTTTCCTCCACGCCCCCTCCCTCACTGCTCCTCCACACAGCTGCCGCCAGGAATCCCCCAGACCTAGAGTCACGGAAGGAGTACAAATGCCACGTCTTCAGCATCCAGAACAGTAGAAGTCTGGGGGATTGCTTAGCTCAGACCTGAGTAATAGCCACTGCAGGGATCCCCATTTGCTGGGAGGACGGGGGTGGGTGTGTGGGGAGGAAGAGAACAATTTTCCTTTGAATCATCCCCAGCTGCTGCTTCCTTTGCAAGCAGTCCGGGCCTGTTAGCTCTGCCCTGGTCCCTCCACTCCAGGTCTCCGTAGGTAAAAGTTCCAAATCGTCAGGTTTTGGGGCTCAGACTTTCTTTGGAACTCCAAGAAGTTATCAACTTCAGAAGTTCTGGGTGCTGCCAACAGCGCAGTCAGCCTATATGTGGGAAAAGATGAGGTGGTTCCTGCTGGGGAATGCCTGGAAGCCACAGTGTCACTGGGTCTCCAGGCTGTGGGCATGATTTAATGTTGCTTGGTGTCAGTGTTGCACGCACACGGTTTCCAAAGACCACAAGGGAGAAGGCAGAAATGAAGGTTCTTTGCCAGGGCTCCCAGACTTAACATGTGCCTCCATGGGTGACTGATGCTTTCCGAGTCTGGGGGGGCACCAATGGGGCACAACTGTGGGGGTGGTCCCCCAGCGGGCAACCGGGGCGGGGAGCCAATTTCAGGGGGGGCACCAGCACTCTCCGTGCCCCACTACTAGCCAGCGCACTTGCTGTGTGTGTGTGGGGGGGGGGGGGGGGGGGGGGGGTACAACCAGGGGGGGAGGGGTGTACCAGCAATCTCAAGGAGGGGCACATGTCCCCCATGGTATGCGTGCCTTGTAATGTGCTCAGGAAGGGCTATTTTAAGAGGCTTTTATGAAAGGTGTTTTGCCTTTGGAGGCCAAACAAAGCAAAGAGAGAGGAGTCAGGAGTTCTAATCCTGGTTTTGATGCTGAGATCTTGTTCCGCATGCTCACAAGAGTCACTCTCCTTTCTGTGCCTCAGTGTTATTATCATTAAAATACAGAGGAGGCGACTATGTGTCAGAGTTACTTAGGGCCCAGCCCTTCAGTTCTTACAGGGGAATTGGGTCACATGAGCAATTTTTGCAAGAGGTGGGTGACTTCATCATCAGCAGATGCAATGGTATATGTTTCATAGATTGTAAGGCCAGAAGGGACCTCGGACGATCATCGGGTCCAGCCCCCTGCACCAGGCAGGAAAGACAACTGGGGTCAGGTGGGCCCAGCAAGGTGACCGTCCAGTGAAGATCTCCAGGGTAGGTGATTGCACCACCTCTGGAGGGAGCTTATTCCACAGTCTGGACACCCTGACTGTGAAAACGTTTTTCCTAATATTGAGTCTAAAACGGTCCTCCAGGAGTTTGTGGCCATTACTCCTGGTTTTCCCCAAGGGTGCCCTGGTGAACAGTTGTTCACTGAGCCCTTGATGTACTCCCTTGATGTAGCAGTAAGCTGCTACCAAGTCCCCTCTCAGCCTTTTTTTTTCAGGCTGAAGAGTCTCAGGTCCTTCAGCCTTTCCTCGTATGGCTTGTCTTGCAAGTTTCTGGTCATATGGGTGGCCCTTCTCTGGACTCTCTCAAGCTTTACCATGTCCTTGTTAAAGTGTAGTGCCCAGAACTGGACGCAATACTCTAGTTGCGGTCTCACCAATGCCAAGTAGAGCAGAAGAATCACTTCTTCGATTTTGCTGGAGATGCATTGATTGATGCATGCCAGGGTATTATTTGCCCTACTGGCTACAGCATCGCATTGCCGGCTCATGTTCATACTGTGGTCTATTATTACCCCCAGGTCCCTTTCGTTCATGGTGCTGGTCAGTTTGGTGCCCCCAAGCCTGTAGGTGTGTAGGGGGTTGTTCGTCCCCAGGTGGAACACTTTACATTTCTCAACATTGAACTTCGTCTGGTTCTGATCCGTCCAACTTGCTAGCCTGTCTAGATCCGCCTGTATCTGTAGCCTATCTTCAAGTGTGACCATGCTTCCCCATAACTTGGTGTTGTCTGCGAACCTTGTCAGTGAGCACTTCACCCCCACATCCAAGTCACTGATAAGGATGTTGAAAAGTATTGGACCAAGCACCGACCCTTGTGGGACGCTGCTGGCCACTTCTCACTGGGACGACAGATCCGTTCATTAGGACTCTCTGGGTCCTACTCCGCAGCCAGCTTTCCACCCACCTGACTGTCTTGGAGTTAAGACCACAATCCTCCAATTTTCTTGCGAGGACATGTTGATGGATCCATGTAGGGCAACTGGTTCTTTTAAAGGGTTAATGTAAAACTGCCTGATTGACTCAAAGGCCCCCCTTTTTTTCTGGGAAGAAGTCTGGCTTTTCATGGGAGAAGTCTGCCTTTTGTGTAAAGAAAGTAAGAAATAAAAGTATTCCTTGGGTTCTTGTGTAGATTTACTGGCTAATTTCCTACATTCTGAAGATTCAAGTTAATAGTTTCTTGCCCAGCTCTGCTGTCTCCTTTGCCCAGGAATGAAGGAAGACAGCATGTCCTGATTACATAATGAATTTTCCTTTTGGTCTGACCAGCCAAACCTCCATTTCAGGGACTGTCGGTTTTACAAGAAAAAAAAAATCAACTCCTTAAAGACTGACTTCAGGTGAAAGTCACAGCAGTTAATGAAATGGGAAAGAGAATTTAGAGAGATTCAAGCCCTGGGGCCAGGGGACAAAGCACTGGAGGTGTGAACAGGCAGGATCAGGCCCCATCAAAGGCCCTTTTGACATGCAGTTGAATGCGACAGTCTCTTGTGGCATAGTGGCTGAATTGGAAGAAATCTGGCAGGTGAATCCACCCTGCAGCTGTGCGGCTTTCTCAGTGCCCTGACTCAAGAGCTTCCAAGGTTAAATTCTGCAAATCACTGTGTAGGCACCAAAATAGGTCTGGCCTGAGCATCCATGGCGCTGAATAGTCTGAGCTGGTGAGCTATGGGGTAGGGATTTATCTGCAGCAGCATTGTAGGATCAGACCTGAAGTTTGTCATCTGGAACCATACAAAAGCTATCAACCCAATATTTTGTCCACTGGCTGCTGCCAGAGAATGATTAATTCTAGGTTTGGCATCAGCAATACTAGGTGCTGTGGTGGAATAACTGCTCCCAGTTGCAGCATCATCCTTTCCACAGAGAGCCAGGCCTCTTCCATGTCCTGAGCTTCCCTTGCATTGCTGGCTCTGTTCATCTGTTGGCCAGTCACCCCTACCATGTTCCCTATGGCCTGGTTTGGGTAATACAGCAGTGTGCTGCCTGATAAGGCACAGTCTGAATGTTCCAGCTGCCCTGGGGTGGATAAAGGAGTCGCTATCCATGGGCTTGGTGAGTTCAGCAAGGACTGAGCAAACCCAGCTAGTGGCACTGACAACACAAGGAGGAAGTGCCCTGAGTGCCCAGCCCCTGCCATATATTTGCAAGAGGAACAATGTGAGTGCCCCTTCAGTAGCTAATACACTCAGCTGGCCCCATGCCTTCCACTTTGCATGCCAGCAGTTTTGACATTGATCTCACTGGTAGCTATGCCCACATGGATCAAAAGGTTTGGTTCCTGCTTATTCTCTGTGGAGATGTTTATAATGTACTCCCCAAACACTAATCTTCAGGCTCCTGGGACAGACAGTGCTAACACTGCATTACCCACGTGTAAATCTGCAGCTGCAGAAATCTCGACCACGGGGTGCCAGGCATTGTTGCTTGCTCTGATACTCCCCATTTTGCAATTTTCAAAAAGTGTTCCCTTTGGGGTATTTTTTAGGTCTGTGCGAAATGGCTATGTTTTGTTTCCATTTCAGATTCGTCCATTTTGGAGGGACAGTGATTCATTTCGGTGTTTTGGATTACTGTTCCATTTTGATTCAGCTGAATCTGTTTCAGAGTTTTGACACTGTTTCGGCACTGATTCAGAGATTCAGATCAGCCAGGGAGAGGCAGGCACAGCTGGGCAGCTGCAGGTTCTCCCACTGCTCCTCTGGCGGTGGCGGTTCCCCCCACTGCCCCTCGGCCTGTGCCTGCCTCTGCCCCAGCAGGTGGGAGTCGCAGGAGAAGTCCCCCTGGCTACCCTGCCTGGCCCTGGCCTCCCAGAACTTTAAAAGGAGGGCTGTGGGGCTGTGCCAAACTCTTCCCGCGGGATGTGGGCTCCTGGATCTGTGCGGGGGATGACAGCAGGCTGCCGCTGCTAGCTGGGACCAGTGCTCAGTGCAGCCCGTGCCGAGCGCCAGGAAGACTGGTTCTGCTGCTGGCCCCAACCGGCAGTGACAGCATGCTGTCATTCCATGCACAGATCTGGGGGCCCGCACCCCCTGGGAGGGCTGCGGGACTGCCGGACTCTTCCTGAGGGGCACGGGCCCCTGGATCTGCGCGTGGGATGACAGCAGGCTGCTGCTGCCAACTGGGGTTCTTTCTGGTGCTTGGCGCAGGCGGCAGTGGAAGTATGCTGTCATCCTGCATGCAGATCCAGGGGCTTGCGGCCCCCCACCCCTCTGAGGGCTGCAGGCTTGTGCCAGACTTCTCCCAGGGAAGTGTGGGCCCTGGGTTTGCGTCCGGGATGACAGCAGGCTGCTGTCTCTCCCCCAGGGCACTGGGATTGGAAGGGACCTCCGCAGACACTGCAGACAGACCGTAGACACTGGCCCCTTACAGATCAATATCAGAGCAGTCCTTCCCCCTCCCTTTTCTGAGTTTCTGTTTCCCCGCAAACCCACCTCCGAAACGTTTCAGATGATTTAGTTTCATTTCGGAGATGTTTCGGAGCCTTCTGTTTCATTTCCTGCCCCTGGGGCAGGGGGCTGGACTCAATGATCTTCTGAGGTCCCTTCCAGCCCTAATGTCTGTGAAATCTATGAAATTTCAGATTCGGTGTTTCAAGTGCCAGATCGGGCTGAAACACCTCCGAAACAAAACGGCTGCCAAAGTTTCTCACAGCCCTAGTATTTTTTTATCTTGAAATCATATAACTCAGGAATGCATGTATTCCTGGGGAATCCTGTTGCAGCTTTCTGGCCAGGGGATGGCTGTGGAGCCCTGCTGGCTGCATTAGTGAGGGTGCAGTATCTATATAGTAGGCAACTTGAGCTGGTTTCAAGGGCCTGTATGATCTTGGGACCTCACAGTTGGGCCTTAAAGGAGGGCAGGGCAGAGAGTATAATTGTTGATGTGCTGACTTGGGACTTGCATGCTCTAAATTCAAATCCTGGCTTTGCTACAGATTCTGGGGATTCCTCTGGGGTAAACCATGAGTGGCTCAGTCCATTTTCTCAGAAGAGTGAGCGGCGTTTGCAGCTTGTGTACTGAGCTCTTTGGAAAGCTTGCCTCTACAGCTCAGAACCTCAGTTCACCATCTCTGGGAGAGGCAGAATCTGCAGACCCTTGAACTTAATGGCAAGGGAAGCTTCTCAGGTGGGGACCTGGCCGTGGGAGAGAGGTGTGAAAGGACTGGTTTTGACTGAGTAGGAGCAGGATACAGTGATTTTAATGTTGGGCGCAAGGAGTCTTGAGTCTCCATGGGTCTCTGTGACCTGTGATAAGTTTGGTATCAAACTCCCTAAGCCTTCTTAGGTAGATGCATGCCATGTCCTGTTGAGATTTCTCTCCCACCAGGGCAGTTCCACACATTCTGGTGGCCATGTGTCTTTGCCAAGCGGCTCTTGTGTCTGCTTGTGCAGATTCATAAAATGTTGCACCCCACACTGCTGTGGTCACAGTTGCCTGGAATAAAGATCCTTGTCTTGTGGTTACTTCTCCTGTATGGGAAGGGGAATCAGCTGGGTTAGTGTTGATTTGACTGCTTCTGCGTTTGGGGGTTAGTACTGTATTAATGATACTTGTGTGAGTCGATTGCTCCAACTGTTATGTATAGACAAGGCCTGGGAATCCTAAAGACTTTTCCGGTGGGGTCTGAGGCTGTGACTTTTGAGAGCAGAAAAGCAGAGCCTTGTATAGGTGCGTCTGCAGCAAGCCTAGAGGCTATGAATGCGCTGCGATGACTCAGAATTAATGACTTGGTTGCAGGGGCAGGGAAATTTTTGGGTTTGGGTGACCTCTGCAAACTTGTAGCCAGCCATGTTCCTGTAGCAGCAGGACAGTGGCTCACTGTGGCAGCTGACTCAGACAGGTCTCTCTCTTTCAGGACAATAAGATTGAGAAGGCGGTGTCTGCTGCCCACACCTTTCTTCAGAAGAATCCCAAACATGAGATGACCATAAAGTACCTGAACTATTACAAAACGATGGTGGACGTGGATGAGTATCTTGTGGACTTGGAGGCCCAGCCGTATGAAGTGAGTGAGCCTCAGGGGCTTAAGTGGAGGGAGGTTGGTGGGATGCCTGGGACAGTAAGGCTGAAGGGCAGGATCGAGGGCACTGCCATTCGGCTGGGTGGAGAATTTCATAGATTTTATAGACATTAGGGCCGGAAGGGACCTCATGAGATCATCTGGTCTAGTCCCCTGCCCCAGGGGCAGGAAGTCAGCTGGGGTCAGAGGACTCCAGCAAAATAATCGTCCAAGCGCATCTTGAATGTGTCCAGAGTAGGTGCTTGCACCACTTTTTGGGGGAGTCTATTCCAGACTCTGCATACTCAGACTGTAAAGAAGTTCTTCCTTATGTTTAGTCTAAAACTGTCTTCCAGCAGTTTGTGACCGTTAGACCTTGTTTTCCCTGCAGGAGCCCTGGTGAACAGATGTTCTCCTGGGTCCTGATGAACACCCCTGATATACTTATAGGGAGCCACTAAATCCCCCTGAGCCTTTGCTTCTCCAGGCTGAACAGTCCCATGCCTCTCAGCCTCTCCTCATGTGGCCTCCTCTCTTGACCTCTGATCATATGTGTGGCTCTCCTCTGGACACTCTTGAGCTTCTCCATGTCCTTTTAAAAGCGTGGAGCCCAGAACTGGATGCAGTACTCCAACTGCGGCCTCACTAAGGCCGAATAAAGAGGGAGAGTGACTTCTTGGGTCTTGTTTGAGATGCATCGGTAGATGCAGGCCAGGGTTTTATTTGCTTTGCCAGCTGTGGCATCACATTGGTGGCTCATTGTCACGGTAGGGACACCCCTGGGATAGCCGTGATGTCCCTAGGGCACTGTGACCGTGCTGGCTTCGCCCTATGGGCACCTACTAATCTCACCAGCTACGTCTTGCTGTTATAAATGACGGATTGGGAGGCTGCCCTCGAGTTGCCCCTCGGTCACAGTCCTGACAGTCTCCCCTGAACCCTGTCGGTTGCTGGACCCCTTTATTGGGCCCCACATTTGGCAGGTGTCTTATGATACCTCCCAGCCTTATGGGCTAGATGTGCAGCTCCAAAACCACCCCTTTATCACACCCCATGCCTTGCAGATGTTATGTAAACGTGGTCTCCTTGTGTTGAGGCCTCAGCTTAGTCCGGCCTCAGTAACTACGCCCACACTGGCGTTGGAGTCTGCTCACCCCTGGTCATGGCACCCACACTGGCGCTGGGGTCTGTTCACCCCCAGTCATGGCACCTACACTGGCCTCAACCAGATCCACCGGTTTACAGACAGAAATCAAAATATGAGCTCCTGGGCTATAACATAATGCAAGCAGTTCAGGGTGTGCTCTGTCCCTTTAGAAGAGTTAAAGCTCCCCCTTGCACTAAATGCCTTGTAGGTGAGGGTCCCTGGTGAGCTCCTGGAGCCCCTTAATCCTACCAGAAATAGAACAGGCAGTCAAGCATCTTCACTTAGCTTACTCTAAGAGAGCTCCTTCCCCCTTGGCTGCTGGCAGAGAACTGACCCTCTAGTCTCAGCCCTGGGGTATATACCTGCCCAGGGCCCTGCCTCTTCCAGGCAGCTGACCAGCTGCAGGTACAGGCTGATTCCCTCATTAGCCTGCTGCCACAGTAACCTGCAGGTGTGGGGTTCCTGCCTGACTGCTAGGGCCCTCTCCCTAGGCAGTTTCTGCCCTTAAAGGAGCAGGAACCTTAGTGCCGTACGACACTCGTATTCATCTTGTGGTCAGTCATGACCCCCAAGTCTCAGACAGTGCTGGTGAGTGAACCACTGCCAAGCATATAGGTACGATGCGGGGTTTTCCTCCCGAGGTGGAGAACATTGTATTTCTCTATGTTGAAGGTCACCAGGTTTGTATCTGCCCACCTTGCAAGCCTGTCCAGGTCGGCCCGAATCCCCAGCCTATCCTCCAGCGTGTCTGTGCTTCCCCACAGTTTTGTATCATCCATGAACTTAGCCAGTTCATTTTTGACACCTGAATCCAGGTTCATAATGAATATATTAAAGAGTACTGGTCCAAGTACTGATCCCTGAGGGTCACCATACACCATGCTGACTCGGTTCCATCAACAATCACTCTCTGGGTCCAACTGCGGAGCCAGTTTCCGAGCCATTGGACCGTAAGGTTGTCGAGGCTGCAGTTCCCCAGTTTTGCCATGAAGACATCATGGGAGACCAAGTCAAAGGCTTTTTTGAAATCTAAGTAAATGACATCAAGCTCTGCCCCCCTCCAGGTGACACATCCCGTGGTCATAGAAGGAGATGAGGTTGGTCAGGCACAACCTACCCGAAATGGAGCCATGTTGGCTGTCTCTCAGAATGGCACCTTCTGTCAGCCTGTTGTTGATGGATTCTTTGATAATTTTTTCTAAGATCTTCCCAGAGATTGAAGTCAAATTGATTGGCCTGTAATTCCCTGGATCTTCCTTCCTCCATTTCTTGAAGATAGGTACCACGCTGGCCCTCTTCCAGTTTTCAGAAACCTCTCCTGAGTGCCATAAGTTCTCAAATATCCGAGCCAATGGTCGAGCTATAATGTCGGCCAACTCTTTTAGCACTCTTGCATGCATTCATCAAGGCCCGCCGACTTATGGATGTCCAGCCTCTCAAGGTGTTTCCTCACAAGGTCTTCACCAAATGTAGGCATATGGTCACCCGAATCAAAGAGAAGTAGGGGTGGAAGGGGCCTTCAGAGGTCATCTAGTTCAACCCCCTGCCTGAGGCAGGACCAGCCCTATCCAAACCATCCTATACAAATCCATAATCAACCTCTTTGTAAAACTACCATCAGCCCTGACACAACACAAGACATAACACCCTAACCTACCACAGGTAAAGCAGAGGAGCCATAGCAGCTAACCTCCTTCAGTAAAGGTTACTAAGATACACTCAAGAGATAACAGGTAGAAGGCCATGACCCCACTAGAGAGGAAGGCAAAAACCCACCAGAGTCTACCAATTTGACTATAGGGTAAAATTCCTTCCTGACCCCAAATACGGTGACCAGTCTGACCTTGAGTGAAGGGGCAAGACCCTCTAATCAGGAACCTCTGGCTTTGAAGTCCCAGCAGGAGCACTGGCATCCCTCTGCTGGGGCCTGAAGCTGGAGGTTCTTGGAAACCTCAAGATTGAGAGAGAGAGAGAGAGAGAGAACCTTTAGAGAATGAGAGTTCCATTGCATCAAAACTTTTGCGGTTTCAGCAGAAAGCTGACCTTCCATTGTTCCTGACATACCCAGGATAACCAAATGCTGTTGAGTGGGGTACTCACTAGGAATGTGGGATACATAGATCCAAGTCTCTGCTCTGAGTCAGGTGGAGTAGAAATGTAAATCTGGGTTTCCCTTGTGAACTGGGATAATGGCTGTTTCAGAGTATCAGAAATCTCAACATTTCATTGAAAAATTCCTGAGCAGCTCTTGTCAGCAGAGCTATGCACATAGGGGAGCCCAGGGCTGAAACAGCAGGGGAAATGTGAGTCAGGGCTGGGTTGGTGATCCTTAGAGTAGATTTGGGCATCTGAGGGTTTTTTTGACAGCCCCTTTTCTCCTGCAAAATGAATCCAATGCACTGAACACGAAAGCAAATTGTATTAGGATTCTCCATTTACAAATATTGCTAGCAACTAAAGAATAAAACAGTTCATATTTAGATTATTTTTATGATCCTAGCAGGAATAAACAAGTCTTAAAATTTAGGATTATAAAATGTAGAGACTCCAAGAATTTCAGATAGGTGGTCAGCCTATTAGGGAGATCTTACTCAAATCTAGAGATTAAGTTCTAAGTAGTCTTGGATTTTCGTTATGTCTGCAGAAGGGAACCTCAGCAAAGAAGGCCAAAGGAACACAACTCAGAGCATCAAGCCCCTTTTTATCCCCCTCCTCAAACAAAGATGTATAATATTATGTGGTAGAAACTTTGACAAGTGTGATCAGAAAGGAGACACTCTCATGTCATTCTGTTGGTCAAGCTAGAACACACTGACCTGAACCTGTAATCAAGATTGGCTAGTATTTTCAAAATGTTTCTGTTGCCTATGATTCATTTTTTTATGTTACTTCCCTTAGCATTATGCTAATGTGGTCTAACTGAGAGTTAAGATAGCTAACACCCAGCTATAAAGCTACTATAATGCAAGCTAAAAGGATTTTAGCTTAATACAAAGGCCTATAGGGTGCCTGTAGCTGGCATGGCAGAGGGCTACACGTTAGGACTGGGGATAATTTTGAGGGTCTGGGCAGGAAACTTTGGCATCTTCTCCCTGCATCATTCCTGGCAGTGGTCCCTGTCAAAACAAGTTATTTCAAGGGCTGATTCTTTCCTTTCTGCCCTTCACATGGGCTTCCTGCTTTGCTTCTTAAAGGTTGCTTGGAGGAGGCGATTGATCTGAAGTAGCAGGAGGGGCTGTTTTGCGCAGCATCCCCTCTTAGACTGGTCTGGTTGCTCTTTGCTGGACGTGGCAGGCTCCGAGGTCATGGAGCCTGACAGAAATGGCAACTCGCAGCTATTCTAACTGCAGAACTCCCTGTTCTGTCAGAACAGAGAGGAAACTAGGGACATTTTTACACATATACGTGCTGTAGCACTGGGCACTTTGAAAAGTGCCCGGCACTGCGACAGTTGCAGTTGGATAAGCAGCAAAATGTGCATCAGCGCTGAGAAAATGTTGGTGGTGCACTTTTGAACTAAAACACGTAGAAGGTGCTTTAGTTCAAAAGTGCACTGCTGCCATTTTCTGCAAGCTGATTTCCATTTTGTCACTTATACAATTGCATACAACTCAGCGTAGTGCAGTGTGCATCAGCTCACAGGCAGAGCAGATTCAAGTAATCAAGTCTGCTCTGAAGTGCCAGACCTCTGGCATGTCACAGGACCAACAAGTGTGTGTATAAATGCCCAGTGTGTTTGCTATCTGAAGTTGTACCAATGTTAGCTGATAAGAGCTGAGCTAGAAATAGATACTGTCTAAAGGCAAATATTAGTCAAAGGCCAAGCCCCTCTTCCCTGACCTGGGCCTTCCTTGTGGTTGCTGCTCCAAGGCTGGGAGCATCTTGCAGCTGATGGAAAGAAACGCACAATTCTGGAACTGTGGAAGGAGTTGGGGAAATCTATGGAAACACCCCAGGAAAGTAGGTGGTGATGTCATCACCATCACATGCCAATATTGGAGCTGGATTTGGCTTTGGCACAAGTACACATGGCTGTCACCAGAGGGCACTTAAAGGGAGCTGTCTGCCTTTTTAGACCAGGATTAACTGAGTCCTGGAGCTGGGCTTTTTAGGAGAGTCCTGTGTTCCTGATGGTCTGTTCTGTCCCCGTCTGGCTGGTATTGTGACATAAGTTAATAGTGTCCAGACAACTGGTGTCCAAACAGAGATGATGATGTAGTTTTATATCAAGAACAAGATTGGGCTTTATGTGGACTGAGCCTAGGCAGAGGGATCAGCACGTGCCTGAGATGACAACTTCAATCACAGGCATTAGGTTACTGAAAATGTTCATGGGAAGGTGTTGGGCGATGCCCGAGCCAGGTCTGGAGTCCTTTGCATAGGGCTGAATTCCACCCAGCCATTGTGTGTGGGGCAGGAATGACTGAGTGAATCCCATCCTGTTACCATGCATGACTTTGCCTTGGACAAGACCAGTGGGTGAGGCCTGCTGCTTCCTTGCAGACAGTGTTCGTGCGGTCGGTGAAGCTGTATAACAGTGGGGATTTCCGAAGCAGTGTCACTGACATGGAGCAAGCGCTGGTGGAGTACTACAAGGCCTATGAGAACTGCCTGGCAAGCTGTGACGGCACCTACGAACTGGAAGAGTTCAAGGACTTCTACCCAGCCATCGCAGGTGAGCGTGGGGCCTTCTAGCCTATGGAACTGTGGTGGGGTTCAGGGGCTCAGAGCAGTGGCAACCAGGAGAGGAAAGGTCAGAGGTTGGGTTTCCCCTGAGCCAGGTGGCCTCTTTATTTTAATACAGACGTGTGGGTGCAGAGCCTTTGTCTGTGGGTCTTGGCAAAAGGTGACTCCATGTCTGGCATGAAATGATCACTAGCAATGACTTCCTTATGGACTGGTTGTTTGTAGTGCACAGATTATCAGTGACTAACCAACCTCCTTGGTGTCAGCCTATTCATGTAAACTAAAGACTGTCAAGGCTATGGAGGGGAGACGCTGTCTGTCCACAGAAACTACCTCTCCTCTCTGTCAGGGCTGAGTGGGGGGGCTGCTGTGTGGGAGGCCGGGACTTGATTTCCTTCTATCTGGGCTGCACCTAGTTCAGGGTTGTACAGAGCAGGCTATTTCAGGGCCTAGTACCTTTGCTGTCTTTGGTCAAGTGATGGAGACGGAGGCTGCTCTTCTGGCCAGCAGGAACAGCAAGAAGGACATATGGAAAGGATAAACCCTTCATGCCCCAGAAACCTCAGAGACCTGGCAGAAAGCAGAACCCTTTGCCATTTGGAATAAATCATCCTGTGCATGACAGGAGCATAGGGCAGCCACCCCAGGAACAGGTTATCCTCCAACTAGCAGCTGATGGGGGCACAAGGGGCTTACCCCCTGAAGCAGCTTGTAATGGCCACTGTGGGAGATGTGCTTCAGCTTAGCCAGGATGTGCTGATGGGCATCTCTTCCTAGACCACTACGTGGCTGTCCTGCAGTGCCAGGTGGACTGTGAGACTGACCTGACTCCCAATGTGGGTGGCTACTTTGTGGAGAAATTTGTGGCTACCATGTACCACTACCTGCAATTTGCGTATTATAAGTGTAAGTAAGTCTTTGTGCTTGCTTCTGGGACTGCTGCTCACAGGATGTGTTGGGGAGGGGAGAGTGATAACCCCTCCGCCTTTTTCCCAAATGTTTCCTTGCCTGCTCCCCTTTGTTTGCAGCCAGCACTTTGACATCTCAAAATCTCCATTCCTGTTGAGATCTCCTTCCCCTCTGACCTCTCAGTGCTATGATTTTGGGGACTTCTCACAACACGGTCCCCTGTATAGGATGGGAGGATTGGCGAGGCCTGGTGGAGGGTGGGCTCCTCATCGCACAGTCCTCTTGTAAAGGGAGGGGAGGGATAATTCTCTGTTCTCTGCCCCCCAGTCACATTCCCCCATGTCTGGCCGCTAGGCCAAGGGGGAAATGTTTCTGCATGCCATGTCCCTGGCTGCTCAGCTCTTATCTGTCTACGGAGTATCTCCTCTCCATGCTCCCTGTGCCCAGCCTTGTGCCAGGGGGCATGTCTCTGTATCATGTGCCTGGCCCCCATGGAGTGGGGCATGCCTGGCCCTGCCTCATGCCCCCACCCTTCCCTCCTTTCTGTGCAGTGAATGATGTGAAGAATGCAGTGCAGAGTGTCTCCAGCTACATGCTCTTTGACCCTGGTGATGAGGTGATGCAGCAGAACCTTGTTTATTACCGCTTCTACCGGGAGCGCTGGCATCTGGAGGAGGAGGACTTTAACCCGCGCCCGGTGAGGGGCTTGTGGGGCTAGGGTTGGGAGAGGGATGGTGAACTAATTTGCACAGTCTAATAGCTGCCTCTTGAGCCCCTCTGAGCTTAGCCCATGGGCTTCTGGGAGACATCATGTCCTCCTCTTTCACCCTGCTGAGTCCCAGCCTGGTGTGGCATGGGGAGACCTGGGCAGGAGTGATTTCAGTTCCTGGGATGGGAAGCTTTGAACTGTTCTAATACACTGTGAGGAGCACCCTCTCCAGTCCCAGCTGTAAGGGAGTTGCAATGTACAGGCTGATTTAAGGAATGCTGAACAATAGTAGCTGCAAATGTAGTTGCTTTTGCCTCATGGCCTTTGGTTCTGAGACCTTGCAGTCCTGCCCAGCACAGATACAGCACAGCTTCTGGCTACTTTAGCCCTTTCCATATGAAGCAGATGCCAGCCCTGCATGGGAGCTTAACTGTTTGGTTGCTGCCTAGGGGATGGGCAGCAGCAGGAGGAATTGGGCTGATGGTGTCCTTATCCATCCTCTCTCCAGGAAGCGCTCCAGTATCACAACCAGACAGCCATGCAGAAGAAGATGTTGGAGTTTGCCAGGCAGTACCTGCAGACTGATGATGAGGTGAGCTGGGGCTACAGCAGGACACTGGGGTGGGAGGAGCCCCTGGGTAGCATTCTGCTGCTAGAAAACTGTGCTCTGGCACCTGAGCCAGTTTTGCTTGCTAAGCAGGGCTGGGCCATGTCATTGTGTGGATGGGAAACCTCCAAGAACCTCTGGCTTGCATCAGAGATGGAATAATGGGAACTTAGCAGTGGTACCTGGTGCATCTGCTGTGCTTCACCCCAGAGGTGGCTGCATTTTGGTGCTGGGAGAGAGAACTCCTACATCATTGCTTAGGCTAACTGATGTTTCTGAAGTGCTGGCTGAGTAGGAGGTTCTGGTGCTGCAGAAAAATCTCCAGGGAAAGGGGGAGCTCCCATTTAAAACTAGATTACCCAAAGCCTTGGAGAAGAGACTTGAGGGGGCAATTTGGGATTGGTTCCTGTGGTGGTGAAGGACTACATGAGCCCTGAGGGGGACAGGGAATAATGGAGAGCTCTGGAGAACAGTGTAATGTGATCCTTCATCTATTTGTATGGGGTCGGGGTGGTCAGTGTTGTTCCTTGGGGGGCTTTGCCGAGCAGAGAGGCTTAGGCACCAGGCTTTGGGGCCAAACCTGCTCTGAACACCTAGATGGAACCTGGTGACAGACTGTCTCATCCCATATTGCAGATGGAATTGGATGATGGCCCAGCCCCCGCTGGGCAGGACCTGGAATTGGACAGTGAGTTTGAAGGCGAAGGCGACTATGAGGAAGGTTTTTTTGCAGAGTGGTGGCAGGAGCCCAAGACCAAAGGGGACAAAGCAGATCAAGGTTACTGATCCTGGGCAGCCATTATTTCTGGGGGCTGGTGATGCTGGGAGCGGGACAGTCTCTCCCTCCCTGCCTGTCCCTGGGGTAAGAGTCCTCCTGCCTTGACTGGGCCCATGGAGTTGAGAGGAGCAGCAGTCTGGGTGCAGCAACCTGCACAGGTGCTGGGGTGAGGGGGCAGTCCCATCCCCTGTACCCTGAGGCTGTGTGCTTCTGGGTCACTGAGCCTCAATCTACCTTGTTTGAGCCACCACCACTTACGATAATTGGCCCCATCGGCGGAGGGGCCCCAGGGCAGCCTGGACTCAGTTCATACTTCTAACTCTAGCAGGGTGCCTCTGGGGCAGGGCTTGGATCCAATGGGGCTGGCATGGGGAGTGCTGTGTCCCCTGCTTGTGCTGTACTGTGCTCAGGCCTCCATCACCTCTCACTCACCAGTGCTAAGGGCCTCATCGTGCATGTGCTGAAGGTCCATATCTCTGGGAAGCCCAAGGGGACTGTGGAGAACACACCTCACACGGCTCCTGAAGAAATACAATGACCCCTTTTCACTAGAAGACAGGAAACTGAAACATGGAGGAGGGCAAAATCTGGATCAGTAGGGTCACAAGGACTGGAGACTTCTGCTGGGCAGGGCTGCTACCTTCCCGTGTCTCCTGGGGCACAGTGTTCGCAAACCTCCCTTGGTGCCTGCCTCCCTCCTGCTGGTTGAACACTCCTAGAGGCTGCGCAGTACTCGTGTCCTTTGTCTCGTTCTTGTTGGCAAGCGTCCATCGTTGCTTCCCCTCTCCTGGTGTTTCCAGTGGATGAGCCTGGCCCTGTCTGTCTGTCTGTCTCTATCCCTCCGTCCATCTTCCTGTAGATGTCTGCATGGCCCTGGGAATGGTGTATGTTTGTGTGCAGCCTCTCTTGTTCATTCCAGGAGCGCTGTAATTTCCCACTCCACAGACACTGGGGTAAGAATAGCAAGAGCCCACGGAACGGGGCAGGCTGTGGACACCATGTCACACAGCTGGGAGTCTTCCTTCAGCATTTGTCCTGGTAGCTAGTTGGGGAGGGGCCACTTTATTGGATCCCATGCTCCATGAGATTAGGTGAAATGGCCCTCGGACTCAGGAGTAAGGAGGAAACCGTGAATGGCTGGCATGTGATGCCTACTGGCTGCAGAAACATCTCCGGGTCAGAGGGTGCAAGGATGAGCCCAGACACACTGTGAGCCTGAGCTTCCTGCCTTTGTGGCTGGCACTCCGCGTGTTCCCTGCACTCCCTGCTCCCCTCTGTTTCACCCTCTATTCTGGAGGTGATGATCCAGCACCCAGATGCTTCTGTTCTCCACACTCTTCACTGAGGCCTTGGGATCTGTGAGTCATTGGCAATTGGGCTTGATGCATGTGCTGGACACTGGCCAAGGGGCACCAGAGAGGCTTCTGCCTGCATCCCACTGTCATTCCAGTACTGCCACTGGTGTTGCTGATGTGCCCAGGCAGAGTTACTGGGAACTGACTGTCCTTGCTGGCTGCTACCTGGGAAACCCCCCTGGGAAGACTGCCTGGGACTGCACCTAACAGCCTGTGTTTTTTTGTTTGCAGAAGAGACCCGATGAGTCACATGCGTCGGGGTCCAACACCAGCTGCAGCCAGGGGCTGTGCCCTTCTGACCCATTACCCCATCAGCACGGGGCAAAGGAGCTGGATGGGGATGGCCCCAGCTGACCTTGTCCTCTGGGCTCCCCAGGGAGCACGACTTTGAGCTCCCACAAACTTTGTGGGGCTCAGACTCAGACCCACCTGGGAGGGGCTGGTCCTGTCCAGTGCCCCAGCCTACGGAGAGCCTTCTGCCTTTCTCTCTGGGGCTCAAGCCTTCCTAAACAATGAACAGAGCTCCGAGGCGCTGGCACCCCTGAGCCAGTCACAAGTGCATGCTCATCCTATGAGCCATCACTCTTCAGTGCTTGAATATCCTACTCCTACCCCCAGACTAATGTACAGCTTTAGAGACCCCCCTTTTGCACCTCTGGTTGCCTTTCCCACTGGGTAGTGAGGCCCCTTGAGGATGTGGAGGCATAACTCGAATAATTTCCTCCTGTCATATGAGGAACGTGGGCTCCCAGAACTGCTGCTCATGGCTTCCTCCTCGGGTCTCCAGAGAAGGAAATTCCTCCCAGTCTACAGCCAGATATGGGGAGCTGCCTTAGGGCCTTACGGCTTGTCTCAGGTACCTCTATTGGAGCCACATCAGAATATGCTCCTAAAACCTGCAAGGCCAAGGCTGGAGGTTTTGCTGAGAGAAGAAGGAGCAGGATCTTGCAGAGCTGAGGGAACCAGCTCTCCAGTTTGGTTTTAAATTATCTTGATGCATTTTGGGAGGATGGGAACATTTCTTGTGACAGTAAGAGGCAGGTGAGAGCAAGGCACAATGTGGGGTAGGGGCTGACCAGACACCCTACCATGCTCACAGCCAAACCCTTTCATCTCAGTCCTGGTCCCTTGTTATTCTAGCCCCGGGCTGTCCCCGTGGTTCTGCCAATGCCCCTCTATCCAAACTTGTAGCCCTCTCTGCCAGCTTCCCTGAATCTGAGTTGTGGCCCTGCTGCTTTTGTAGCCTTGGACTAGTGTCCAGCTGGCTATGAAATGGTGGCTTCTACGGTGGATGTCAAAACATGGGTTGATGCCTAGCAAAGGCTGTGATACAGGGAGGCCCAGAAAGCCCACGTCACTGGTGACTCATGTTAAATTAGAGCCCAGGTCCCTGGAAGTGAAGGGCAAGAGTGCGCGTGAGACTGAAACCTGGACCCACTTCAGTGCCAAAGAAAACCATCTGGAGCAGGTATTTTTGCCCTTGGTCTATGAAGGAAAGGGCCTTGATCCAACCCCTTGGCCCCCCATCTTGTCACTGTGCCATGGGGCCTTGGATGCCTGCAGGGATTTGGGAGTGGGATTGGTGCTTTGTGCCCACCTGGGGATGAACACAACTCCTCCTTGCCAGGCCATCTGAGGCCAAGGTCTTCCCTTCTGTGGGTTCTGAAGTTTCTCTCTCTGCCTCTTTTAGCAGCAGGAGCCTGTGCAGCTTGCTTGATGCTGGGACCATTGTGCAAGCACACAACCAAAGTGCAGTCTTCCATGCCCTACTGCTACCTCTCTGACAACACACTTTAGATCCCCTTGAAGGTCAAATGTGTTACACAGCACCCCTTCCCCCCCCATGCCCTTTTCCTTTGAAGGATGGGGCTGCTGCTCCCAGCACACGCTGCTCTGATCAGGGTGGTGGCTAATTGAGTTTCCTAGAGGCAGCTGCGCCCTGCATCATACTGTACATCAGCTGCAGCTCAGGGCCTTGTGAGGTGGGGGTACCCCACTTGGCTCAGCTGCCCTAAGTGCCTTGGATGTTCTAGACCAGCCCCTTGTAATGTCCTTGGTTAATTTAATATTTCCTGCCTTTGTACAGTTGCTGTTACGGTTTTTTTTGGGTACTAAACTTGTAATAAAACCCTGACTGGCCAGTCCTTTCAATACTATCTGGGGCCTTTGTGTTTGCTGTTGCTCTCAAATTGCTGTGTGCACCAGCCTGGCCAACTGATTCCTCTTGGTGTGTCTGCACGTCGCCATACAGTAAAATTGCGCTGTGTTTTAGTACTTCCTTTTGGAAGTACTAAAATATGGCGCAGTAACCACCTGTAACATTGCTGTAGTGGCACACTATGGTGATGTAGCTAGTGATCATGTGTAGATGAACATCACTGTAGTAGGGAGCCTGCTGGTATGGTGATCGCTTGTAGGCTCACGTGATCTCTGCAGCGCTGTAGCTCACTGTACAGCAATGCAGTGCATTGCTATGTTGGTGTAGGGTGATGTGTAGATGCACCCCCTATGTAGGACAGTAGCAAGATTGGCTGGCTTCTGCCCCTGGCACTTGGGCTTGTAGTGGAGAAGGTGCTGGGAATAGAGGCATGAGCTTGCAAAGATTATCACAGTGGGAGCCAGAAGGTACTTTGTCTGTTCATCTATTAGGAGGTAAGAGGTGACCTGAACAGGCTTTATACATTTCTCCCTGGGGAAAAGAGCTAAAGCTCAAGGGCTCTTGGTATCTACCACAGTTGATCCAGTTACTCTGGTTTGAGGCAGGGATTCTCCAGCACCTAGTGGGGTGAAGATATCTTACGTGGAGTTTTCTAAAGGAGATGTAGCTGACTCCAGTGACCAGGTGGGGTGCAGGAACAACAGGACGATGACTCTGGCCTGTGTTTCATGGGTGGTCAGACCATGTAGTCCCAATTGACCTTCCTGCCCTGAGAACTATGAAGAGAGCAGCTGTCTTGTCTGTCCCTACCCACAGAGGTCAATTCCTTTGGGCTGTAGAAGTGCCATCAGCTGTCTACAGATGTGGCCAGGGTAGTGCAAACTGCAGGGTGCTCCCATTTTCACTCTGGCCAGCTGGGGCATGGTAGAGCTTCATGGGGCAAGAGAGCCGGGGCTGGGGAAAGACTGAGTGAAAGCTACCGCTGAGCAGGGTGCAAGGAAAGGAGATACTGCCTGGAGGGAAGAAGGGAGGAGCTCAGAGTCCTGACAGCAACCTAGGGGCGAAAGTCAGGGAGTGGTGGGGGGACAGCATGCCCAGGGTCAGCTGTGGTTTAAGGACCACAGGGAGAGGGCATAGGCTGACAATTCAGGGATGTTGGTGTGAACTTGAGAGTTGAATCCTGGTGGGTAGGTTCCCAGTGTTCTCCAGTAGGTGGCACTGTGAGCCTTGAGGAGGCTGGGGGGAGATCATAGGAAAGCAGGGCTGGAAGGGACCTCACAAGGTCATCTGGTCCAGCCCCCTGCAAGGGAGGATCATCTCTGACTAAATCATCCCAGCCAAATGTCTCTCCAGCCTGCTCTTGAAAACTTCCAAGGATGGCGTTTCCAGTTTCTTAGCCTGTTCCAATGCTGACCCCACACATAGGAAGTTCCTCTGAATCTCCAACCTAAATTTCCTCTGCTGCAGTTTAAGGCTGTTGCTCCTAGTCCTGTCCCCTGTAGCCAGAGAAGAGCATATCTCCATCCTCTCTATAATCACCCTTCAGGTATTTGAAGGCCATAGGGCGATTATAAATGTTTGCACTGGCTCTGTCAGCCTAGTCCCAGGTTCCTGCCAGTGTAACTGAGGTGCTAGGAGGGCTCAGCCTTATGCGGGGAGCTGCATTGCACAATGCTGCTCTGCCTGGGGGAGGTGGGGGGCAGGGAAGGGAGGGGGGCCAAAAAGTGCTGTGACTGAGGATGATCCTGCCACGTTGTGGGCTGGCTGATATTTAGGGAGATCTGTTGCATTTAATGCCTGTAGTGAGCACTTGCTCAGATGAGGAGGCTGCCAGGGATTGGGTGTGTGTCTGGGGGGCCTGAACCAGGGCTGGATAGCAGAGAACAGGGCAGGCTCCTTGAAAGCAGTCCTGGAGCCTGGGGTGTCGGAATGACTGGCCTCTGCTGTGTCCTGCTGCAGACCCAGGGGCGAGGGCCTGGGTGCTACAGCCCTGAGGACGATCACAGGACCAGGGCTTCAAGGTGTCAGGTATGGGCCCCAGCCCTCTCCTGTTGTACAGGAGGATGCTTTGTGCTTGGGCCCCCATGCAGTCTGGACAAGCAGACATGGGTGTGTTCAATCTCATGATACCCTTTGCTGCAGTGGACCTGGAGAAGAAACAAGCCCTGCTTGGGAACCCTTGACAGGCAGGAGCTATCCTTATGGTGGTGCCTCACTTAACAGCAAAGCTTTCTTATACCGGGGGGAGGGGGGGTGTCTCTTGGGGCTGTGGCCTTCTATGAGAGAGCTGCCTATGCTAGCCATGCTGGCTGGGGAAGAAGTGCCTCTGATTCTGGAGCAGCCAAGGCAGCACCTTTTGCCTGAGCTAAATTCACTGCAGATACTCCTCCCTCAGCTTCCCTGTGGCATTGCCCTGCTCCAGGTTTCTGCCTGCTTCAGGCTCCTCCTTGCCAGGAGCTGTGTCAGTACCCAGGGTGCTGTTCTGTCAGTGATTCATTTCCAGTGAGTGAAGCCTGTTTTCCAAGGGGACTTCATCATTGGGAACAGTGGTGGCCCAATTCAAGGCTCCAGAACCACAACCCAGTGGAAGCACTAGGCTCCTGCTGAGCTGCCACAGGTGGGGCACCTAAAGTATTGGCCATGTTTGTCCAGGCCTATGGTTGCTGGCCTCTTCCTCTGCCTCCACGAGGCCCAGAGACTAATTTTCCCCTTGCTTGGGCTGTGATGTGTCTCGGCCTTGTCTGTTGTGTTTAGCTGCCCTCCTGCAGCACAGATGTGCTACATGACCCAGTATGTTGATGGCAGGGGTGGGGAAAAGATGGCATCATCCAGACTTTCCCTCCTGGAGTGACTCACCTGCCCTTGGGAGGGACACTTTTACCTGAGTGTCAAGTGCCTCTGGCTGCCTGGCCAGCAGGGGGCATCACAGGTACAAGAACCATTGTGCCCCATTTCCACGCACAGCCCATCATGTGTTGGGTCCCTGGGGCTCAGCTCAGGAAGGGGCAGGATCAGCATTGCTGCCAGCTGTGATATATATATTTTTACCACTTGTGGGACTTTGCTCCATCTTCAGCTAGACCTGATTCAGGAGCTGCAGCTGTTTTGTGAATTACAGCCCAGCTTTGGGGCTGGGAAGTCTCCTCTCATTGGCTGCCTGCTGTGCTAACCAGCCTCCTAGGGTAGAGCAGCCAGTCAGGGCTGCTCAGGAGGCAGGCTGTGCCCTCCCACTCCCATTGCTTGGCATGTCCTAGCAGGGGGGAGGATGAAGCAGAAATAGTCTATCCCAGGGGTGGGCAATTATTTTGGGTGGAGGGCCACTTACCAAGTTTTGGCAAGCCATCGAGGGCCATGTGGGTAGCCCCAACCCTTGACAGAGCCCCTGCCAGCACTGCTGCAAGCCTGGGCTCTGTGCTTCTACTGCTCCTGGCCCTGGGGCACAGGCACGGGCCTTGTGGTGCCGCTTGCAGCCACTCCTCCCCTTGTTTGCTACCACTGCCCTTCTCCTGCCACTTCCCCACTTGCTGCTCTGGCACCATGGGCTGGTGGGCTGTATGTGGTCCGCGGGCCATATTTTGCCCATTCCTGGTCTATCCACTTAGGGCAGTGTCACTCCTCCCCCCAGCCTGGGTGGCTCCTTTGTCCCCCCTTGCAACAATTTTGGGAATAGGGAGATGCCACCGGAGCTGCCCCTCTGTAGCCTGGGAACCTGCTGTGGCTGCCTCACCAGGCCTAGGAAGAAGGGTTTGGGGAACAGAGGTGGGGGCAGGGAGTAGCTGTTGAGAGATGGGGGAACAGAGCTGATGTCAGTGGCTTAGGGCCAGGGCAGTGCGCTTAATGTTGCTGCAAACAGCCCTCCTAGACAAGTTGGTGCCTGTGCTGGGTGTGCAGTGTTTCCAGGACAGGCAGCGTGATGCCATTCCCCAACCCTGGCTCACGGGGCTTGTCCATGCAGCCACCTTGCTCCTCCCTGCTGAGCCTGGCATTTTTGCTGCACCCTGAAAGCTGGCTCTGAGGAAGGAAACCAAGAGACTGAATCATAGCATTTGCCTGGGAGGCCTGTGGGGAGGGGGATGGGGAGCTGCTCCTGCCCTGCTCTACTTTCCATATAGGGTTTGGTTTTGCATTGGGCCTGACTTCTCCTACCTCTTCCTTCCCACTCCTCAGTCCAGCTGTGATGGGTGGGTGGGTGTGTGAGATCCAGGGTTGGGGTTTATGTGAACGCAAGGTAGTGCATGGGGCTGCTCTACACTGGAGCTACATACCTGGTTTCTGCTGCAACTCCTAAGTTTCCCCTGGCTATAGTTTCCCCTTTGTGGGTCTGACTATGGGGTTAGTCTAGGGGCTGGCAATTATTTTGAGTGGAAGGCCGCTTACTGAGTTTTGGCAAGCCATCAAGGGCCACATGATAGGCAGATAAATATTAATTTTCTAAATTTTTTAGGGGCCCTGCAGGCCGGATAGAATGGCCTGGTGGGCTGCATCCAGCCTCTGGGCTGCATTTTGCCCACCCCTGCCCTAAAGGGACACAGGGCTGGGTAGGTAGATGTGGGAGAGGTTTTGGGGTATTGCCTGTGTGAAGGGGCAATGAGTCATAAGACCATAGGGAGGGGGAGCAGAGTTAAAAGTATTTTGGGTCGACAAGGTTCTTTGAGTAGATGTGATATCTTTTGTTAGACCAACTGAGTAGTTGGGGAAAAAGTTCTTTGCAAGCTTTCAGGCGCAATTGCCCTTCTTCGGGCATAGGAAGTCTCTGCTCCACTACCCAAGTATTTAGGGTAGTGGAAACCAAATGCAATTTTCTGTTTTCACCCAAGATTTGCCTTGACTTCAAAGGGCATTCATGTGAAAAATATAGCAGGGGAAGCAGTTGTCAGCTTCTGTGTAAAGTGATGCTGGGGTGGGGGGGGCTGGGTGGTTCCCAAACCCTGTGAAGGGAAACCAATGAGGGGCTGCCAGCTCCCTTGTCATCCCAGAGGCCTCATTGCACTGGCACAAAGGTAGAGACAGTTGCTGCCCTGTAGAGCTGAGACCAGACAAATGAGACTGTTGGGCTGGGAGATTGGTATGGAGGTTGTGTTTGTTAGCAGTGGGTCACAGGAACCACCTGGAGGGGAGAGCGGATATAATGTTGGGTTTCCTTCATCCATGCTGGGAAGTTCCCTTGAGGATGGGGGCATGGCCAGGTTGGTGGAGGGGTAGGCAAGTGCTCGCCTGCTGAGGACAATCAAAGGGGTAGGCTAGTGGGAAGGGCACATGGGCTGGTGTGACTGCCTGGAGCGGCGAAGGCCTCATTTAGTTTCAGAACAGGTAGAGCAAGGACAGCGGTGCTGCAAGCTTCCCTGCCTCAGGGTGCCCCCCCCCCGCCATGCTCTGAAGGGGCTGATCCTGAGAACAAAAGGCATGTTCAGCCTTCATAGCCCACGCAGTCCCTGGCCACTGGAGATTAGACCCACCTATGAAGCCCCCAACCATCCCCAAAGCGACGCATGTCCTATATTGTTCTTCCTTGCTTATTTGGCTGACCTGTTGGAGGTGGGAGTCTAAGCAACTCAAAGCAAGATTACCTTGTTGTCATCCCCTGTAGCTTCCTGCACACTGGGGATCTTTAGGCTACCACATGCTGCTGGCAATGTATGCAGTCACTTCTTCAGCATGGGCAGGGCCCATGCACTGGGAGCTGTAACACTGAGACTTCTGGGCCTCGGTATGAGATCTTCAACCTTGCCTGGCACTAGCTCTGCTTCCCATGCTGGTTTTGGGGGTTTCTGGGAAACACAAGAACATTAGAGGCTACACAGGGGCCCTTCCTGGCCCTTGGGTCACAGGGAAGGATGTGGGCTTCCTTTGCTATATGCCAGATGCAGCAGGGACTCAGAAACGCATCTTGCCCTGCAGAGACTGGGCTACACCCCAGCTCCTACCAGCCCCAGGCAGAAGCAGAGCCATTAAGATTAATCCTGTCCCAAATGATTTGCAAAGCCCCTGGCCACTCTGGAGGGGCTCATTCCTCTGCTAACCATGCTGACAGAGCCTGGGTAAAGGGTTACATCTAGAACTCCAGCATGTAGTGTGTTAACACTGCTGAGACATAGCTGAGCCTAGTAGTTGTCCCTCCTGACCTTGACCAGCCAGGGATATAATTTACTTTGCTAGCTCTTCCTCTCTGCTGGCCCTTCTGAGCAGACCAATGTCCAGGGACCCCATCCCATGGGCTACTGCACGCTGCTATGTCGTACTGGGAGTGTTGGTACCGTTTCAGCTGCTCTGTGTGGATGGAGTTGATGAGGGATCCTGTGCGTCTGGGTCACTCCTACCCAGGCTGTGCCGGCAACGAAGCTGTGAGGAAAAAAAGAACATGAGCTTGTTGCCAGCTAATTATGGGGCGAGGCAGCTGCAGGTTCTGAAGGCTGAGCTGGCCTCGGAGATGAAAGAGGAGAGCGAGCTCATCTCCTGCGTCTTTCTTCCTGGCGCTGAAAGGACTCACACTGGGCTTTGGATCCTGCACTCTGTGTGCAGAAATGAAATCCCTTTCTTGCAGGGGTGTTTGAAGATCCGGCTCCTGCCTCCAGCCAGGAAATGCATTTCTAATTGAAGCAGCAGAGGTTGAAGCTCTGCCTACCTGGACCTGGAGGCTGTGCTGTGTTTAGGCTGGGACCTGCTCTGGGAGGGGGAGTGTGAAGAGACAGTGAGGAAACCAGATGCAACAGAAAGTAAAGATCCAGATGTTTGGGGTTTTTTGGGGGGGGCAGGGAGAGAATACAGATGTGGTGCAGACATAAGCGGATTAACAAATGGGCCAGCTGAGCCTGGGCCTGGGGGCCCCTGCCTTGGTGCAGATGAAACTGGCAGCCAGGCTGGGCTAAGCATGCATGACACGGCAGGCCGTGGCTGCTTGGCACTGCTTACTGAGTGCTGCTGCAGCCAGACAGAGCCACAGCAGGGCGAGGGGCCACCTGTGCAGCTTGGTCCGCACTGCATGTGCCCAGCAAGCAGTGGTTCTGTACCCCCAAAGCCGCCTCCAACACGGACCTGAGGGCAGGGGCGGCCATGGCTTTTGCCCTGGGTCTGCGGGGCAGTGTCCCACTCCCGCTATACTGGCTAGGGATGGAGCTGGTGGTTCTGGGGCAGGGCATAGATCAGCAAGGGCCCTGGGCCATGGTGGGGGGAGGGGTCCCTAGGCCCAGGGCCCCAACAACTCTTAATCCGCCCCTGGATGCAGGATCACACAGCTGAGAGGCCTAAGCTCTAACTGTAGTCTGGCTTGGAGGACAAATGAGATGGGTCTTTCCCTCATTGGGGTTTCACCTGAATTTCTGAGGGATGGGTAGGGCATGTGATGGGGATGGCTCCCTGCAGTGGGCTCTGCAGAGTTCACATTGATTCTCTGGTATTGTGCCTAGAGGACCCCAGTGAGTTGAGTCCCTCCATTAAATGTCCTTGTATTAGAGGAAGTGATGGTGGCAGTGTGGAGCAGATGGATACATTGTCTCAGCTGAGTTCCTGCTTTCCTGAGTTGCTGGCCTGAGCCCGCAGACTGGGATACATACTGTCCTTCTTCTTGCAGCAGGTGAGAACCTCGCTTGTCCAAGAGTGAATCCTGCTGAGCTGCCTGTGCTGGAAAAGCAGAGTCCTGCTCTCAGCTCCCACCAGGACATAGCCCTCAGAGAGAGCCTCTTAAATTGCATTGAGGAAACAGGAGCCCTTTGCTCAGCCCAGCCCCTAGTTCTGGAGGGTCTCAGAGCCATGTGCAACTGCACGGTTCCTTGGAGTGAATGTCATTGCCTGAGGAGGCGTAGGGAAGTGCAGGGAAGCGTGAGGAGCATCACACAGTGTAGAAAAAAGATGCAATGAGAGTGGGCTACCAGCTTGTGATTCGAGAGACCTGAGTTTGAGTCCTTGCTTGATTCAGAGCGTGTCCAGATGACCGTGGCTGTGCAGCACGTGTGCCACAAACATGTCTGCAGCGCCATGTACCACACAGTCAGGCATTCTCTGTGCTAGAAGAGCACGCTGCCCATGCTGCTCTGGGTTTTTATCTGCGGGGTTTTTGACCCCCTGGATATCCAGGGGTCAAAAAAAAAACCTGCAGAAAAAGAAACCAAAGCAGCGCACACTCGGGCAGCGCATGCTGCTGAAAAGTGGAGCTGGGCTGCCCGAAGCAATGCTCTGGCTGCCAGTTAGGCTCTAAGTGGCAGAATTGCTGTAGCTGCAGCCCTGGGAGGCCCCCAGGACCGCAGGTAAGATGCAGTGCTGGCCCAGCTTCCCCTACCCCACCTGGGTAACTTGCCATGGCACAGGCACTCCCCGGGGACAAGTAGCTGCAGTGCAAGGTGTGCCGTTGCTACTTGTCCCCAGGGAACCAAATGTCTATGCTCCTCTGGACGCACCCTCAGAAACCTAATCTCTTTCTGGACCTCAGTTCCCCAGTGGTAATAGAGCAAAGCTATGCTCAGGTGTGGGGTGGGGCAGGTTGGGAGGCAGAAAGGTCTTGAGGTGCTTGTGATATAGGGGCCAGGTTGGTGGCAGACTCTAAAATAGAACCCAATCCAGGAGTCCCAGCTCTCAGTCCCTTTTCCTATCCACTACCCAGTAGTTTTCTAAAGGTAGTGTCTGGCATTGGTCCCTCACTCATTGGTTTTGGTGGTTTCCCTTTTCCATTGCTCTGGCCTAACCTTGCCTGTTGTAATGACTGCACACAGGGCAGCTCTAGATGGGCTGGGGGGCACCAGGTGCAGGGTCTGCAAGCTGGCTTCTCCCCTCCAGCTGCAGTGGATTGGCTTAGTGAGCAGGCCAGCTTCTAGTGCTAGGCTCCCAGCCGCTTTGGTCATGGGAATAGTGTGGCTCCTGGGTGCGGCAGCAGGGTTTACATTGTATTTTCATAGCTCTTTGGTCTGTGAATCCCTTTGCTCAGAGGTGTAACAAAGGAGCCGGATGCCCGGGGCAGTGGTAGGCATGGGGGCAGCGGTGCCTTGTGTGCAGCTGGAGTGATTGTACAGCTGTGGTAGCACCTGCTATTTTTCTGTTCCCACCTCAAGTTGGTGCCTGGGGCTGTTGCTCTGGTTGCCCCACCCTAGTTGCGCTCCTGTCTTTGCTAGTGCTGGCAGTAGCTGGGGTGGTACGATGCAGCACAGAGCAAGACATGCTGTTTTTGAAGCTGGATACTTTGAGCTTTGGCCCTTGCCCAAGCAGCACCCCCCGAACCATAAGGACATCTAGGTTGGGAAACAAAGCTGAGTTTCATTTGGATTTGGGCTCTTGAGGGACACCAAGGATCTCCCTTCTCCATTGTTTGTTCCCCAGTTCAACCCCTCCTCCTGTCCCTCCTTCAGTTCCCAGGCTGGGCTGAGGAGCCTGAAGCAATACGTGGGAGTGAAGGCAGACCCAGCGATGGGGTGAACAGGAAGGGGGGAGCAGGGCAAGGGCACAGAGACAGGGAGTGCTGAGGCACTGATGACCTTAGGGTTGTTGGGGACCTGGGCAAGACAGTAATTTGGGGCCCCTTAGAGGTTTGTACTTGGGTAAATATTAACCCGCCACAGTTGTATCGTGGATCTTTTTAATATTCTTTGGGGGATTAGATAAATAGTCAAGTGTTAAAATGCAAATGGAGCCACTTCCTTGCAAAAACTTTACCCCCCCCACAAATATGGGCCCCCTAAAGTGTGGGGCTCTGGGCGGTCGCCCGGTTTGCCCTCCCCAAAGGCCGCTACTGGCTGGGGGTGGGAAGGGGGCTAGAAAGCAGGAAGGAGCAGGTACACATCTTCTATAGCTGCATATCTTCTATTGTGTTGCACATCTTTTATAGCTGCCCCACGAAGCCCTAGTCCAGGCTTTTTGCTCAAGCTGGAGGGCTATGGCTCAGTCCCTGGCTGTCAGTCAGCTCGAGGGGCCTTGCCTCCCCACTCATGGACTCAATTGGAGTTGCCCCCCTGCCCTTGCCAGGTGGAAGCAGGAGATCTTTGCTCCCTGCGGAGGCCAGGGAGGGTGTGCAGTCTCCCCTGGGCTAATTCCTTAGCATCTCACTGAAGCAGCTCATACATCCTGCTCCTGTCTTTCCGGACAGGCAAGCCGCTCCATGGGGCTCCCACCCCACCCCTGGGGCAGCAGGTGCAGCTGCCTTCTACCTCCTGCTGTGTGGTGGCCAAGGGAGCTTGCTATATCACTCTATAAACCAAATATTTCCCAGGGCTGGATGAGGAGAATGGGAAGGGGCTGAGCAGGATGCTCCAGCCAGGCTTGCATCCCAGCAGCTAGCCTGGCCTCCCTGCTGTCCCAGCCATGGGTTCCCTACAGGTCTAAGGTACTCCTCACTGCAGCCCCTGGTGAGGCTATGGAGAGGCTTGTGGGGAAGGAGGGAGCAGACAGGCAGCTGCTGCAGCAGTTGGGAATTGTTGCTGATACCAACTCCTGCCACCTGCTGCAGTTTCTTCCCAAGTGATGATCCCTGGTGGGGGTGGGTTATTCTCCGAGAGCTTCCTGGGTGGGGGCAGGAATCACTGCTCTGGGCCTGTCCCTCCAGCCCCTTCTCCTCATTCCAGTGGCTTGGATTTTCTGGCTCCTGGAGTGCCAGGAGTGAGGTTTTTTTTGGCTACAGGCTGAAAATACTCCTTTGCTGAGACCTGCCCAGCATAGCTCCGGCCAACTCGCCCCATGTCTGGTTACCTCTGGCTGCTGTTTTTTCAGAGGGATCTGCAGCACTCTATCCTTCCTCAGCTGCATCTTTGATTCCCTTTTCTGGGGTGTGGTAGGAGCTCAGCTGATGCTTCTGCAACCTCCTTGGCTCTAGGGAATAGTCAGAACTGTGGGCCTGACATACGTCCCTGCAGGATCTGGTGAGCCCAGGCTGAAAGAGCAGCACGGAGCTCTGGCCTCAGCCTCTGAATTTCTAGCTGCTGGGGGCCAGCGTCCCAGTGCTGAGAGCCGAATGGGGACCCAGCTGCAGCTACACCAGGTAGGGCCAAAGGGAGCCCAGTGGTGGGGAAGCTGATGGGAGCTGGGCTTATTCCACCTCTTCTATGTCCTCCCACCTTCCCCCAGCTGATGGGACCTTGTTCCATCTGACACCAGCCTTGGCTGAAATAATGTAGTTGGGTTTGGCGATGCTTTGAGCAGGGGGTTTGGATGAGATGCCCTCCTGAAGTCCCTTCCAGCCATAATTTGCTGTAATTCTATGATTTCCTTGGCCTCAGAGGTCTGATACACGTGCTGTGAATGTAATCCAGCTTTGGCATGTGGTGTCAGATACACAGTGAATTGGTCCCGGGTGGTGGGGATCAGAGCCCGGTCTGTTTGCTCTGAGGGCAGTGTGCAGGGGGCCTTGAGCAGGAGCTCATCATGCAAGGCTCTGTCCTAATACTCTTTTTGTCCCGGTTCAGGAGCTACGACAGGGGCATGATGGGGAAGGGCTTAAAGCAGTAGAGAGTTCCCATCCACCCAGATGGCATGTAGAGATTATGCTATCCCTCTGCTGTTCTCATCAGGATGGATGCTCCCCTCACTGCCCTGCCCTGGAGATGGTAGATTAGTAATTCTCAACTAGTGTGCTGGGGCACCCTGCCAGACCCTTTGAAGGGTGCCTGAGGTGTGAAGAGATAGGCCAGGTATGAGGAAATAAACAGATAAACTAAGCAGATAAATAGAGGCTGAGGCTTGTCCCTGTTTGGATGATCCCCTACCCCCATTACCCAGCCTCTCTGCAGAGAGGTAAAAGCAATGTACGTTAATTAGCTTTTGAAATTGGGTGCCACTCAGTTCACAGAAGTTATGGAGGGTGCCTTGAGTCCAAAAAGCTTGAGAACCGCTCTGGTAGATGTTGGTCCCTGCTCTGTTAGCCTCAGCCACTTTCAACGTACTCGGAAGACTGTCCCTGTCCCTTGAGCTGACCCAGAAGAAACATGGTCTACCCCTCACCCTCATTTTCCTCTTCATGTTCCTGCTCCCAGGTAGAAGCTCCCCTGCACACCTACTGGGCTACAACTGAACCTCTGGCACCTTTGCAATGAGCCTGAAGCAGCAGGCCAAGAGGAGCTAATGGAAATAACATCCTTAGGACTGTGCCCCATGGGCCCCTGTACCTGCATGGTGTGTGATATTCATGAGACCCATTGTAACAGAGGGAAACTTGAGTCACAGAGTGGGCTTGACTATACTGTACAAGGCACTGACAGAAACCAGGAATCTTGGCTCCCACCCTTGCACTGGACCCACCTGGCTGGCCTTCCCAGCATAGGCTGGTCTGTGGGGTGAGAGGGAAAGCAGGGTGCTCTCTTCTGGGTGGAGGCACTGGATGTGGTAGCTCCCACTTGCTCTGGAACAGCCCCCAGGCAGATGCTTTTCTCTCCACCAGAGTTTAAGATTCTCCAAGCCCCTGAGGGACATGAAGCCAAACCTCCCCTGCTCTGTCCCCTACATGGCCTCATACCTGGTCCATGCTCTTCCTGTGGATAGCGAATGGGGCTTCCTGAGCTCTGTCTACTGCCGGCAGGGCTGGGACACAGGGGAGAGTTTGCCTGCAGGCCTTCTTCAGTTCCAGGAGGATCCTTTGTACTCAGTGCATGCCTCCTGCTAGCAGAGCACAGGGCTCCGTGCTCTGAGCAGAGAGCTTCTTGTGTCTTGAAGCCACATGGAGCCTCGGGGAATGTGGCTCAGTGCCAGCACCAGCTCTTGGAAAAAGATGGAGATTTTCTTCTTCTGTGGGAGCCTGGAAGAGAAAGAAACAGGCCAGGGGAGGGGAGATTCAGGGGGTGGCTAGGATGGGCAAAGACAGAAGCCTGGGTACAGGCTAGTAGGGTGATGGCATGGAAGGGTGGTGAAGGGTGTGCCAGATGCAGTGAGGTGGAGCATTAAAGCTTTGTGGTGCCAGCCATCAGGTGCCAAGCATCTTAGGGAAGCTTGACTCTGGGAATAAGCACCACTGAGAGTCCTGGCATCTGGCTTCTCTCTCCACCAAAGCTGGCACAGCCTGAATAGTGGGAGTGCCAGCTCCCCACCGCATCCCCACCCCCTTACCATGGATCAGCACAGTGGGAACATTCTGTCGGAGACAGAGAAACAGCCTGGTTTGCCTATGATGCTTTCAGCAGAGGGACTACAGCATGGGGGACCCACCTGTCATCTAGCCAGCCAGGGCACTAAGTGCAGCAAAGCCACAATAGCGTCCCAGTTGTCCCCAGTACATGCCCAGGCGTTCATGCAACCTGTGCTGAAGCCCTGCTTGTTGCAGCTGCGCTACAGTTGTACCTGAGTGAACCCCTTGCAGCTCACTTATGCCTCCCTGCCTGTGGTGAGGTCCTACCCTGTGCAGTGTTTGTGGGCCACCAGTGTAACCAAGTCTTGGGGTGAGAGAATGAAGTTGGGCATAGGGGGGAGAGGTGATGGCCATCCCTGCCTCCCTTTCTGCCCGGCTCCGTATTGGGGGCCTGTTTTCTCCTGCCATTGTTGCCGTGGGGCTGCCAGCTCGGCTATGCCAACCCTGGCTCCCTGGAAGCCAATCAATGTAAACAGTGTAAATAATGCAGGAGGCAGATGTAGCCCAAATTGATTTAATGTAACACGGCTGCGGTTAGAGCTTTAATTGCTGCTTAGTCGATTTATGGGCAATTTGATGGAAAAAAACTTGGAAATGGGAAGCCTTTGGGCCACACAATGTCTGGCACAACAGACCCTCTCCAGCCCCGCCCCAGCCGGAGCTCCTCCTAGTCCCCAGCTTCTCTGCACACAGTGCCAGGGTGTCGGTGCTGCTTGGTACCCCTGGGCCCCAAAGCTCCCCACATCTGAGGTGCCCTTGGGTGCCAGGCCACATGGTTCTCTCCCACCTCAGAGCTGTGCTGTGTGCAGCCTCTGAGCTGCCTGGAGGGCACTCCCCTGTTTAGACTAGCAGCTGGCTAAAAGTCAGGATGCAGGGGCAGGGCAGAGGTGTTGTGCGGGGGCAGTGCCCAGGGTGGGCACAGGGCAGGGGTTTCAGGAGTCAGGAGGAAGGGGCACCAGCAGAGCAGCAGTAGCAATAGTGCTTCCCTTTGCTACCTCATTGGTCTTCCTGGTCTGGAACCTGGTCCCTGCCTCAGTCTTTGAGTTTTGCCAACAGAGAATGAGATGAAGTGAGTAGCAAAGCAATGCACCTAAGGGCGTTTGCCAGGCAGAGGCTAGACCAGAAGGTGGGAGCCCCCCCATTCCCTTGCATTCAACAGAAGCCATTGCACTCAGCCTGGCTTTGCTGCTCGCAGCCCTTCAATCTCCTGAGCATTACGTGCTCTTGAGCTTTCCTTCCCTCCTTCAAGGCAGGGCTGGGGGCAGGATTGGGCAGCCTGAGGAAGCGCCCAGGCTTCCTTTGCAGTGAGCTGACCTTCAAAGCAATATTTTTATCTGCTGCCACCACACTGAAATCCCTTCAGCGTTTGCAGGCCAGATGGATCCTTTTGCGGGCCAAACCCTGCCTATAATCTCTCAGGCACAGGGGAGAGAAAGCCACTGACTGGGGAGTGAGGGTGGGGGCAGAAGGGAGCGGTGCAGAAAGGCAGAGCAGCAGCCTCCTTACAGCTCGTCTCCCCCCCACCCCACAATGTTTCCCACAAGCTTTATTAATAAACAATAACGCTACACAGAATAGAGCCCTCTTTGCTCTGACTGTGGGGCCTCGGCAGTGAATTATACATGAATTGGCCGTACACTTAACTGAAATTGACTGCACCTAATGCACTGATGAAATATTTAAGATGATTTGCTCTGTATTAACTTGTCCCCAGCTTGTCTTTGCTGGAGTATGGTAGAGGATGTGCTGGTTTCTGGACTGACACCCAGATCTCCCACGCCCGCAAACCTTCCTGCTACCTACCTGCGTCTGGCAGCGCATTGTCACCTGGTCTGGGGCATAATCTCTGCGGAGGGATGGGGTGGGCTGTGGGTGGGTAGTGAAGCAGCTGCTTCCTGCCTTCTGCCAGTCCACTGCTTGCCCTCCCTCGAAGAGTTGGTTGCACTGATTAGCTGGCATCTCTGCCTTCCGGAGTATTGATTTTGTGTCGCTAGGCCGCGGGTGGCAGCTCAGAGCTGCTGGAGAAGCCTGAGGGGCTGTGAAATGAACAGTGTGGAATGGCTTAGAGCCTTGCAGTGTGTGTGTGTTGGGGGGGGAGCAGAGCAGTTGTGGGGGCCTGCCGTGAGAGAAATGAGGTAAAACTGAAGCAGATTGAGGAAGCAGTTCCAGACTGCTTCTCAGGCTCTGCATTGCTACCTCTGTCCAAGCCAAGTTTTCCTACGAGGCCCATCAGCGTTGCTTCTGAGCTACTTTCTGGGTTGCTTCCCCTGAATTTTCTCACTAGGGATGTGCATGAGGGTGGCTAGTTTTTTGGGCAGTGCCTCATGGGATAAGAGGCGCCTGCGTGGCAGGGAACAGGCTGAGACGTAGCATCACCTGCTACACTCCGGGTACAGTCAAGCCAATGTTTCAGGCCAGGGAGCCTCATGTTTTTCAGTCCTGTCTCCCCTGTGACCATGCTGAGCTTTGGTGTCCCATGTACTGGTGTTGCATGAGCCATCCTACTAGAGTTGGCATGTGTAAACCTCCTCCTTTGCCCACTGTTTCCCTGAAACCTGTTGGAATTTCTTTGCCAAAGCAGCTCTCTAAGGCAGCTACCTTGCTCTGTTCAAGCTAACCAGTGGCCAGCCAGCAATTTCCACATGGGCCTTGAGTGGTATTTTGGCCTACAGCCAGGATCTGCTGCTGCTTGACCCCCCCTCTTGGGGATGGGGACAGTTAGGAAGTATCTTCCCTTGGTGGGGTTGCGCCATAGTATGGGGATACTTGTGGGGAGAGTGATGATTTGTCTCTTGGGCTCTTCCCAACAGGTGAGAAGTTGGGAAGAGAGTAGTAAAAAACTGGAACAGGTTACCCAGAGAGGTGGTGGAATCTCCATCCTTGGAAGTTTTTAAGACCCAGCTAGAAAAAGCCTTGGGTGGGATGATCTAGTTGGGGATGGTCCTGCTTTGAGCAGGGGGTAGGACTAGATGACCTCCTGAGGTCCCTTCAAACCCTAGTTTTCTATGATTGTGTAAGTGATGTGAATGCCAGCCTCCTCCTTGCAAAACCTGCTGTCTCCATCAGTATCCTAGCACAGGGCGAGTTCTCATTCTGCCTCCAGTCACAAGCTGCTGCATGGATCTGGCTTTAACGAGAGACAATAAAAAGCTTGGGAGACCAGAGTCTACTTACCCTTTCTGTGGTGTAAGTCAGGAATAAATCTCCTAAGTACGGATGGTCAAAAAGCTGGAGGCTAAATTGATTAAATATTTGCAGATTGGTCTAAACTGCGTTGAACAGATAAGCAAGTGAACAGACATTCACTACTGATTCTGGAAATGTAGCCACATGCCTGCAGTGGCCCAGGCCAGAAGCTGTGGGGCACTAGAGCACACCTCTCTCTTGGCTGGAGCAGGCAGCTTGGGTCAAGGCTGGCCTACCCACCCTCTGAGGGGCAGTTTGCAAGGGAGGTGCAAAGCATCCTGGGATGCTGGGGGACTGTGAGTTAACTTGAATCTAGAGGGGATCTGGGACAGAAGTTCAATAAACCAATTTAACTTAAATCAGTTAAGTCTGATACTACATCCATCCAGGTTTATCTTAAACTGGTTTTAGCCATTTTTAAAGCGGTTTATGTGCAATGAACTTCTGTTGCCTTACAGATTTGAACTGGTTTCCGATCACTTATGCCAGTTTATGGGTAACTTCTGTCCCTAGCTGGAGTCAATCGTGGGACTCCCCCAAGGTTGGACTCAGATCACATGTACACTAGGTTTTATCCCATGTCAGTGTGGGCCCATCCATGGTGCTACTCTTGTTCCCCACTGGGGTGATTAGGAGGGGTGTCAACGTCCACATTCAGCTCTGGTGAAGGCTGTGCCTAGCTGCCCATTACAGCCATGGCAATGAGAGAGAACCTTGCATCAGTGCCTTAGACCCAGATTTTAAGTTTTCCAGTGGCTGGGTACGAGCTCCTTCTCCTTGTTGCCCCGCATGGCTGGGATTGGGGCCAGGCTATTATTATTTACTAGTGTCTGGGAAGCTGGGAGTGCAACCAGCTAGGAACAGGAAATTAAATGTGCTTGCCTTGTTTGTTGAGGGCAAAGCAAACAGCCCCTGGTGCCTGAGTGTTCCCAGCCTCTCCTGGCCCAGCAGCCCCCGGGGGTTTTCTCTTGGAACAGGCAGGGCTCTTTATATTCTGAAATCCCCAGGCTTGAATGGTGATGGTTGCCCTTGATGTGGTTGCAGAGCTTGCTGGGAGAGGCTGGTTTGCCTTCAGTTTTCTTTCAGAAAAGCAGGGCTAGGAATGTGGGCAGAGATCCCCACCCTGAGGGAGACACAGCTTGCTCAGGATCACCCAGCCCAGCACCCTGGTGAGGCACAGTGGCATCATCCCCATCTTGCAGACAAAGGAGCTGAGACACAAGGCAGATACAGTGACTCATGTAGCCAGGCCGTGGTGGAGTGTGGCTCTCTGGAGCCCTAGCCCCACACCCTGCCCACCAGCACACCATACTATTTAAACCCTGCTTTCTGCCAGGCCAGGATAGCATGAGTGCCAGCTCAGGTGAATCTCAGCTAGTACTACCTAGGTGTGGAGGGGCGAAGAGACCACACCTTGTGCCTGGGGATGTGCCCAGCCCAGTGGGAGTTGCATGGGAACTGGTTTTGTGCAAAAGGAAACCTGGAGCTTCAGCTGGGCCTTTCTGATGGTGAAGTGTCTGTGCCACTCACCTTACAGCCACCAGTGAGCTCGACCAGACCTGGTGCCCACCCTGACAAGCAACCAGGAGCAGCTGGTTCCTCCCGGGCCTCACAGTGCTTGAATTCCCAGTGCTGCTCAAAAAAGCCATATGTGCAGCACAGAGCTCGCAGGCACTCAACAGTAATGAACCAGAGGTGAGAAACTCATTCCCCTGAGCAGCCCAACACGGATGAGCTGTGCAGTTGGGAGCTGGGCAGTCTAGGGTAGACTAGACCCAGTCCCATATGGGTTGGGAGCCACCACCTCTTACTGCCTGTGGTTCCTCTGCACTGGTGTTGGTTTCTGGCCTCTCACATGTCATCGGCTGAGCGTGTACAGCGTAACAGTCTGTGATTAAATAGCAAGCTTCCCTCTGTCTCCAGGCTGGTTGCCAGGGTGGAAGGTTCCTGCTGCAGGCTCCCCTTCCCCTGTTCCTGGGGCTTTTGTTTCAGCTCAACTGGAATCCCTGATGTACAGGGAATAAAATGTACAGCTCATGTGAGTGCCCTGATCCTTCAAGGGCTCAGACCATAGGAAGAGGCATTTGGGTCAACGTCAGCATAAAGGACCTGGCATGGATGGTGGCTATTACAGGAACAGCCTGGAGGGCTGCGCTCCACCCCAGCTCTGATGGAGCCCTACACCTTCACAGGAAGCCAAGGGCTCCCCTTCCTCCTGCCAGGGAGATGTGGCTCTAGCTTTGTGTCTCAGCATCCAGGCCTGGCTGCAGCTGAGGCAGGCAGTGAGATGTGGCCTGCCACCAGGAAGAGTGATTCTGAGGTGGGCTTGGAGAGTGGTCTCAAAGGAGGAATTTTTGGCTGCTTTGGAGGCAAAGAGTTTGTACATATGTCTCCCTCTTGCTCCCTGGGTTTGGGTCACAGTTAGGAATGGCGGCAGGAGGGTAGTAACCCTACTGATGAAGGACCAGACAAGTGGCAGAGGGGCTGCATCAAGACTCAGCCATTGTGAGGTGGCTCCACCTGAAATCATGAGACTGGCTTAAAAATCATGGGATCTTAAATAATAACAAATCCTGGGGCTCTCTATTTGCTTCCCAGTGTCTGAGTTATTGGGAGTACTTTTTTTCTATCTCTTCTTCTTGACTCAAAAGCCAGACATTTCCTCTTAAAAAAATAAAGAAAACTAAGGGTCTCCCAGGACCCCAGGTGTTAGAGCTTGAAGAAAAGCACAATCAAGAGACTTGTGATGAACATTACCAGTGTTGCCAGCCCTCGAAGCGAGAGGAACGGAAACCTTATTGTCCTAGCTGGGAGACTTGGGGAACTAGAGATGGTCAGGAAGCCTGCAAGGCATAGAGCAACGAAAGAGAGAGTGTCCTGGTTGACTGCAAAGGGTCCTTTTGCTCCTGAAAGGTCATGGCGGAAATGGCTCGGGTGGCCTTGGGGCATTAATAATTTAGGGCTCTTCTCTGCAAGACAAAGTGTCCAGGACTCCCTCCCCCCATCCCCTGTTTCTTCATGCAGCCAAACAATCAAAGCTTTTCAAGTAGCAGAGGGGTGGGTGGTGGCCGTGCGTCTCTCTCCCTTCCGCGGGCAGCCTTCAGGAGGTGAGGTCACCGTGCCGCCAGCCCCATTGCTCACACTGCCCGGCATTGTTCATTGTGGCTGGAGCCTGGGTTGGGCAGGGAGAGCAAGTGCACAACGCTGTGCAGGCCTGGAGTGTACAGAAAGGTTGGGGAGGTGCGATGAGGGTCATGACCAAGGTGGTGTTATACATACGCACACACATATTTTACAGCTAGGGAGACTGAGGCACAGAGACTTCCTGGTGGTCACTGAGCCACTGGCAGAGCTAGAGACTGAACCCAGGACTTTTCTTTCTGTATGTCTCTCCCTCTTCCTCTAACCCTCTTGATCTTTTCCCCTTCCTAGGGATGAAAATGGAACCCAGGAGTCCTGACTTCTCAGGCCTGCCCTCCGTCCCCGTCTAGCTTGAGGATCCAGAAGCATGCTAGAAGCCTCCTTCCAAGCAGAAACAGCAAAGGCCTTCCTCAGGAAAGGACTCAACACAGGAAGGTAGCTATGGGCAGTAATATGACTGGGGGTGGGAGGTTAGCTTTGTGAATTGTATGGTACATTATCCCATTTCCCCAGCAGTGGGTCTGCCCTTCTCTCTGTATTCCTCTCAGGAGTGGAAGTGGTGCTCTGCAGTCTGTGGCCCATTTTGCTTGCAGTAACTTTACTTTTTGCTTTGCTGTAAAACCCAGAACCCAGTGGTGTTTGGTGCTGTGCAAGCACAGAACCAAAAGATGACCTGTGACCCAAAGAGCTTCCCAGCTCGTTGTCCAGTCTCTTCCATCCGCAGAAAGGGGGTGCATGTTGCTCCCTTTCATATTTGGCAACATTTTACACCCTACAGCATGGACAGAAAAATCAATTACACTGCACGTAAAGGGTGTGGGAAGGGACTTCCATTTCCCAAACTGATCCATTATAACTGTTTTGTGTGTCCACTCCAGCCCACAGTAAGTGAAACCAAGGATTTTTTGTAACTGTTTCACCCTTCAGTAAGATACCTGGTATGACTTCCATGTCCTATGGGATAGGCATGGACAAATCCCGGGACGTCATTCTCCCCTTGTACTCGGCCTTAGTGAGGCCACAGCTGGAGTACTGCGTCGAGTTTTGGGCTCCACAATTCAAAAAGGATGTGGAGAAGCTTGAGAGAGTCCAGAGAAGAGCCACGCGCATGATCAGAGGTCAGGGAAGCAGACCCTACGATGACAGGCTGAGAGCCCTGGGGCTCTTTAGCCTGGAAAAGCACAGGCTCAGGGGTGATCTGATGGCCACCTATAAGTTTATCAGGGGTGACCACCAGTATCTGGGGGAACGTTTGTTCACCAGAGTGCCCCAAGGGATGACGACTAGGTCGAACGGTCATAAACTACGACAAGACCGTTTCAGGCTGGACATAAGGAAGAATTTCTTTACTGTCCGAGCCCCCAAGGTCTGGAACAGCCTGCTACCGGAGGTGGTTCAAGCGCCTACATTGAACACCTTCAAGAGCAAACTGGATGCTTATCTTGCTGGGATCCTATGACCCCAGCTGACTTCCTGCCCTTTGGGCAGGGGGCTGGACTCGATGATCTTCCGAGGTCCCTTCCAGCCCTAATGTCTATGAAATCTATGAAATGAAACAATTGCAGCAGGTCACCTGGCTTGGACTGGGGAGTAGTAACCCACCTCTCCCACCCTTTTACATAGGTAGAATTGTGTTGTCTGTCGACAGCCCCACTTCCTGGTGTATGGCGCCAATGACAACTTCAAAGGTAGTGATAACATCTCCCCGCTTTCCTCCTTCCCTATACCTCAGCCAGTGCTGGTGCTGATGTTATAATGGTGAATGAGATGCTGGTGGAAGTGCTAATCCCTAATGTATCTGTCCTCATATAAAGCCAAATCCTTCTCTCCAGCACTTGCCCATAATACACACCCCACTTCAGCCCCATGCTCCTGTCCAGTTTGCACCCTGGCATTGTAGCCTGGGGAAGGATCACAGGATGTTCCCAGAGCCACATAAGGGGGATGGGAACAGCCTAGCACACCACTTTGGCTGCTGTGTGCACAGCAAGGGGCTCTTGGAGCTGATCATTATTTCCACGGGCCTCTGATGTAGGCCAGCTCCAAAGCATTGCCGTGGTGCATTAGCGGATTAAATTGAATTCTGCCGAGGGAGATGGAGGAAAGCGCGGACGGGCTTGTTTCTCACAAATGACTTTAGGAAAGCACAGTGCATTGATGTTTTTTAATGGGGCTATGAACCAAAGCCTGTTAGCATTGTCAGGAAATGGAGTTATAATAATAGTCTTCCTTCTGACGGTTGAAAAGGGGCTACGGAGGGACCAGCTACAAAGTGTGCTGGCAGATAATTGCGTTATCCGACTTGTGCTGAACATGGGGGAAATCTCTGTACTCTAATCCCTGGGCAGGACACACCAAGTGGGAAACACATGTGCAGCTCCCGTTCCGCTTGTCAGCTGCTTAATCTGGTACTAGGAGAGCAATGAGCACTGGGCATGTGGGACATGCACTCCCCCCCCCGGTGAAGTAGCATGGAAAGGAGGAGAACTGGCCCAGTTCTTGAAAGTGGTGCTTTCCCCAGTTTTTCAGGACCTGATGGCAGGAGACAGGAGGCAGATTAGCCTCTTCAAGGGCAGGATGGGGGTAAAGGACTGGCTTTGATGTGGGGTTTGTAGGCCAGTTTCTGGGGCTCACGTTCTCCTCCTAAAGCAGGAGAGGGGAACTGTAAAGCCTACCCTGATTCATAGATTCATAGATTGTAAGGTCGGAAGGGATCGAGGAAGATCATCGGATCCAGCCCCCTGCACCAAGCAGGAAAGATAACTGGGGGTCAGGTGAGCCCAGCAAGGTGACTGTCTAGTCTCCTTTTGAAGAGCTCCAGGGTAGGTGATTCCACAGTCTGGGCACCCTGACTGTGAAGAAGTTTTTCCTAATGTTGAGCCTGAATTGATCTTCCAGGAATTTGTGGCCATTACTCCTGGTTTTCCTCTCGGGTGCCCTGGTGAACTGTTGCTCACCGAGCCCTTGCTGTACTCCCCTCATGTAGCAGTAAGCTGCTACCAGGTCCCCTCTCAGCCTTCTTTTCCCCAGGCTGAAGAGTCCCAGATCCCTCAGCCTTTCCTTGTATGACTTGCCTTTTAAGACTCTGATCATACAGGTGTCTCTTCTTTGGACTCTCTCAAGCTTGTCCACGTCCTTGTTAAAGAGTGGTGCCCAGAACTGGACGCAGTACTCTAGCTGCGGTCTCACCAGTGCTGAGTAGAGCAGAAGAGTCACTTCCTTGGTTTTGCTGGAGATGCATCGATTGATGCATGCCAGAGTATCATTTGCCCTACTGGCTACAACATCGCACTGCCGGCTCATATTCATGATGCATGCTGCGGTGCAAGTCTATGGCTGCCAATTGAGCTGGGATGGTGACAAAAGCATGGGAACCCCTCTGGTCCCCCCACCCCAGCTCTTTCTGAGGTGCAGAGGCAGCCTCCAAGACCTGCCTTTTCCATATTCTGCTTCATTTAGCTAAGTCCAGTATTTCTCTGTCCTCTGTTTTTTGCGGGGGACTTTGGCCATGGGCAGGGTGGGGAATCCACAGCTGGGAACCTGCACAGATGCCCCAGGGCCAACCCTGAATAGAAACAGGCAGAATGGTGCTTAAATATAACTTGTTCCTAAACTGGGATAGAACAAGAGGTTATTAACTGCAGCGTTCCTTGCCTACACCCACGGAGGGACACGGCTTGTGGAATCCAAGCTAATTCCACCTCCACCCGGCCCCTCTGGAGAACCAGCAGGATTCTGACGTGCCAAGGAAGTGAAGCTTGTGATTATTAACAAGCTTGTGAGGAAGTTCTTGATCAGTGTTACTAATGATCTGTGATGCTCTTTTGACCGAACTGCATAGCCAACAGTTAGTGATGTAGCACCCTGGCCCCTTCAGTCAGAGGCTGAGAAATTTCACTTTGGTCCTCCAAGGAGACCTCTGTCAAAAGCAAGAGGAAAAACCTAATACTTCCCAAAAAAACAAGCAGCACTGAAAAATAAGACCCCTGCAGGCCAGCTCTGTGAGTCAGAAAGGAACAACAAATGACTCAAGTCCTTGTTTTAGAGGTCTTTTATTTTTTATTTGTTTTGCTTTATATGCAGGTCACTGAGAACAAAAGTTATTTTTTCCCCTCTTAATAAATTCTCAGCAATGTCTTAGGGGCAGCAATGATTGCAACAGGTTTCACGTGCAAGGCTGCTCGCTTGTACTCAGGATGTGGATTTGATTGAAAGCAGAGCGAGAAGGGGTTAATAAAATTTCCTTCTACAGGCAGAGGAAAATATGAATACAGAGCCCAGAGTCCCACCAAGGTGATAACTGACAGGTGAGCAGAGATATTGTAAGGATGGGGGGAGGGAAGATTGTGCCAGGAAGATCATTTCACTGCAACCAGCCAAGGTGTAAGAAGAGATAAGGAATGGGCACGGATGGCAGTAAGGGAGGTGCAGGAGGCAGGTGACTGCAGGGCTCCATCTCTGTGCCACCACTGTGAAACCAGAGCAAAGCCCATTGAGGCTGAAATTGGCAGCTGATTCCAAGCATGCTCTTTCTGGGGGTGGGGGATAATCCTGCTAGACAGCTAGACCCCTCCATCCCTGCTTTCCCAGAATGGGGGTGGGTGGGAAGAATGTGTAATGTGCAAATCACAGGAAAATGCAAACCTGAATGGAAATGGAAAGAGACAGGACAATGGTGGCAGCCACTTTGCCTACTGGTTCTGTGGTTTGTGAAGCTATCCAAGGGTAGCAGTCCTTACACCTTGTAGTCAGGCCACCTGCTTCCTGCCAGAACACTCCTAGCTTCCAGGAACAAGTGTTTGGTTACACTGGGACTCAAATGCATTGTCTTGAAACTCTCTGTGTGGAGAAAGACACAGGTGCCTCACCTAAGTTGCTGTGCAGGGCCATGCCTTGCCCGGGCTGGTTGCCTTGTCTGTAAAAGCACCTGATGATATCTGCTGTGCACATGTTTGTTTCCAAACTGTGCAAGCCATGAGTAATGCCACAGTCATATTTGGCTCTGCTCTGGCAGCTTTCATCTGAAGCTTTCAAAGCTCTTTGCAAATATGAGGCAGCCAGAAGGCCTCTGATAATTAAAAATGGAAAATAGAACGCTTTGTGTTCCTAGTAACACCTTCTGTGGGAGGATCGCAAAGCACATTCCAGCAGTAATGAATAAATCCTCCCCCTTTGCCCGAAGGGAGGTGAGTCTCATTATCCTCATTTGAGCAGGGAAGAAGAAGAAGCAGCGAATGTGGGTATTTAGGGACAATATTTTCAAAAGTGTCCAGGGATTGTGGGTGTTCAACTTAAGACTCCTTGGCCTGCTTTTTCCAAGGTGATTATGCAACTCCTGTGACAATCAGGGCAATGATCTGAGCACCCAGAAATTGATGTGCCTGAAATCAGAGACTGACCTTGGGGAAATTTTGTGGCTGAAGTGACCTGCCTGAGTCCCTTGAGGAATCAATGACAGATCAAGGAATAGAAGGCAGGCTCCTGGCTCCCAGTTTGAACCCCAAACCTGTGAAACCCAATCAGCGTGCTGCCATTTTTCTGCACTGTATCATTGTCAGGGGTAGATCTATGGGGGGTGCAGTGGCATGGTTGCATGCCCATTCCACAGTAAATGTCATGCACCAGCTTGACATCTCCCTGTGCTTGGGTCTCCTGCCGTGTCCAAGGCATGGCTGGAGCCCTGGGCTGGAGTGAGACACCCAGGGGGATAAATCAGGGAGCAGCTGAGTGATGGGGGGGGCCTGCCCACTGCAGCCGCTGTCTGTAGCTGACCAGGGAGTGGTGGAAGCCACAGGACTGCTCCTATCCTGCTCCATCCAGCCAAGGGCTGCAGGGACTGGCTGAATGGGCTGCTGGGTCAGTGGCAGTGACAGAGAGGAGTTCCTGCTCCCTCCCCATCCATTGCATTTCCCCCACTGGCCAGGGGCTCCAGCTGTGGGGAGCACATGCACAGAGGGCCAGGCACATTGCAGGACGGTGGTATCAGTAGATGTTCTGCCCCGTCCAGCACCTGCTTCCAGACCGTGGGAGAGAAGGAGCAATCCCGGGCCTTCACCTGCCTCCAGGTTAGTTGAGGACAGCACTGACAGTGGACTTCCAGGTGCTCCTGCTCCTTGTTAGTTCCCCAGGTGTCCCCCACAATCTGGGAGCAAGCACTGGAAGCAGGGACCCATATGTTGTCATTATCCCTGGCCAAGCCTGATGCTGCCACTTACCAAAGCCTCCCAGTGGAGTGGGGCAGGAGCAGCTCTGGAGTATCCCCTGCTCCTGCGATAGCAGGGAACAATGACGGCAGTGGGTGGGTCCCCATTTTTTGCACCCAGAGGCAACCCCTGCTGGAGAGGTGAATGGGAGGGGAAGGGAGTGGGTGCTGAGAGTTGGGGGGGAGGGGGTCTTACCTGCTTTGTGAACTTAAAAAAGTCCTCAGCAGCTGCTACCTGGCATTGTCTGTCCATGGTGGTGGGGGGGGGGGGCCTTCAAAGTCTGTTGTGGCACCAGTGGCATTTCCTGCCTCCTTTTCAAATTCCTAGATCTGCCTATAATCATTGTCCTACTGTTTCCCCTTCCTGCCACCTCTTAATGTGATGCATTTTACCACTGTTGAAATACCAAGTCTTTCATACAGCGTCGTATCTCAGCAAACAGTTCTGAGAAGGAAAGAATTTGGTTCCCAAGATATTTCACGTTCAAGATACTTTATTGCTGTTTCGAGCCAGACAAAGGATTATCAAAGAGCGACTGAGATGGAACCCTGAGGTATTGGTCCTTGCTTGCATGTGTCTCTGGCGACGGCTTCGCACTATCACTGGGTTTTTTTCTTTTCCTGTCCATTTGTCACTATTGCCCATGAAAGGGTGGCAGGTTGCTACATAGCGAGACACAACTCCTACCATCTCGTTCCTCTCCCCTTGGGTCACGCACAGCTTTTCCTCATTGCTTTTTAATAGGAAGTCCTTTATCATTCCTGATCATTGGAGAAAATACGTTTTTTTTTCGCCTTTCCTCCGGACTCGGGATGCTAGTGTGTAGAAGTGACTCACTCTTTCAATTTCTCTTCTGTCACATTGGTTGCAGAGCCGGTCCTGTCTGGGTTTGTGCTGTGCTGGGGGGGCGTGTGGGGGAGAAACCAATGCTTTCATAGGAGGCTAAAAGACAAATGGGGAGGAATTGGGCTGGTGCAGACATGAGGAGCAGGCTGCCATCAGAGTGGGAGCCGGGAGAAAGGTGGCCAAGTCTAGATGAAGGGAGGGGAGCAGAGAGGGACCATCTGCTTGGCTGCTGTGCTTGCACCCAGGGCTTGCAGAAGGAGGAAGGTGCTTTGCAAGGTGCTCCTGCACTGAGCATGGAGCCAGAGGAGGTGTTTGAACGTGTGGCCATTGGACATGGCTTGGCCCATCAACCCAACCAGGGACAGACATGGCTGAGGGTGCCCGGGGGAGCAGGGAGCTGCCCATAGTGTCAGATCCCTCTCCGAGCCCTAACGCCCACCTGTTCCTACAGCCGCTGTCTCCTTGCCCATGGGCAGGGGCCCACCGTGGTCATTAGTAGGTGGGGGAACAGAGTGCGGCGCGGTGGGACCCGCGCTGTGGCCGTGGCAGGGATCGGGGCCGCGGAAGGAGGCTCCTGGGACACAGGGCCGGGGAGGGGGCTGGAGGGCAGCTGTGTGGCCCTCCCCCCGGCCCTGATCCACCCCAGCCCCGCTCAGCCTTCAACCCCGCCCTCACCTGCATGACGTCACCCACGTGGGTTTTCCCCCGCGTCACACCCTCCCCAGCCCACCTGGCTCACTCATCCCCTCGACTCCCGTTCCGAACC
>NW_005842585.1:633360-636504 GCF_000455745.1 Alligator sinensis
TTTTTGTTCGCGGAGGCGGCGGCCGCGGGCAGTGGCCGGGTAGAGCGCAGCGCGGGGCGCGCAGGTGAGTGCGGCTGCGGCCGAGCAGCGCCGCGCCCCTCCCTGGAGCTGGGTCCCCGGGCTCAGCCTCACCCCTACCCCGCCCGCCCCTGGGTCCCGGTCCCGGTCCCGGAGCCGGTGCTGGTGCCCGCCCGGCGGCGCCCCCCTTGCACCCTCTGCCCTGGCGCGGGGAGCGCGGCTCTGCCCAGCCCTGGCTGCTGGGCTCTGAGCTCGGTTCCCCGGGGGCATCCCGTCGGGGACGAGGGGCTGGCCCCGAGCTGTGCCCCCGGGAGGGGCCGGGGCAGGCGCCTTGCGCTCTCGGCCGGGCCCCTTTCCGTTGCCCCGTGGCCGGCGGCCGGGTAACAGGTGCGCACCTGCTTGCAGGGACCGTCCGCTGCCAGCCGTCCAGGAGGGTTGATCCCGTGGACTCGTGCCGCCGCCGCCTGGGGAAGGAGCATACGCTGAGCTGGTATATCGACCTACGTGTGTGTGCTGTGTGTGGTGCTGTGTTAGTGTGTCTTTGACCAACGGCGCGGCAGTTAAGGGCTGCTAGCAAACTTGTAGGCATAATATTAATACAACTCTGGCATCCAACCCCTTGATACAGTAGCATTTGCAAATGGCCTTGGTTTCTGCTCCCCCCCCGCCCCTTTGAACGTGGCATGTGCGAGGCTACAGCTGAGCCTCCTGCCAGAAGTTGTGTTGCAAGGAGAAATTGGATCCTGATGGGATCTTGAGACTTGGAAGGCTCTTATCTGTCTTGAGTAGCACGTTGGCCCCGTGACTCAGTGCAGTACAACCAGCGGAAGGACTCCGCTGCTTATTAAGGATGAGTGGTGTAAACTGGGTTTTTCTTGGCTCTGGCAGCTTGACTTCTCAGCTTTTCATTTGCTGTTTGCTAATTTGGGAAATCGTGGGAACAAGTGAGGTAGCTTGATTTAGCCTTGATCGGTGCAAATGACAGAAATCACTGAGCGAGATCCTCTCCAAATTCACTTCAGCTGGTCCTTCAAATGTTCCTTTTTGTAAAGCGCATAATGAGGCTTTCCTGTTTTGTTGCTCTTTTCCGGCTGCAGATTCTTTGAGGAGCAAGTTTGCTTACTTGGCTGGCCTTTCCGTGACAGTACAATTGCTGTTTCACTGACTGTTTTGGGAGGAAGAGTCTAATAGTGTTCAGACATAGCTCTCCATATGCTGACATAAGATGGCAATTTCTTTCCAAGGCATGAGCACCATGCACTTAAAACCATTCCTCTGTATAATTGACAGGGCAGAAGATCAACACGCGAGCGGCTTTCAGGAAGAGATTGTAGTGCAGCTGCTTATAATCTAGGTATCGGAGAATGTCTGGTTTCTGATGCTGCTGTATGGTATTGGGTCATTATAAAACAATTGCAGCATGGTGCTTTCTGGATTCGCTTGGAAAAAGTGGTATGTGATTGCGTGGCTTTTTGCAATACACACCAATAAGTACAGTGATTATGTGCGTATTCGGGAGCATTTGCTGTTTCGGTTTCCCTCCATTAGAATCCACTGATAGGTTTCTCTTCCCCTTCCTTTCAGCAGCCCTAACCTTGGGTTATATCATTGACTGCTATTATGGGACCAATCCTGCTGGCTTGACAGGATGAAGGATGGTGAAAGCAAAGACCTGGGAACTCTGGAGATGCAGGCTCTGTGCATGGATTCATTGTGGAGCTCCCAGTTTGACCTTGCCGGAGTCACTTTGGGCCTATCTGTCAACACTACCCTGAGCTGTGCAGTGAGAATCCTGAAGTGCTACCGCGTAGTTTTGTCAGGCTTAACTTTTGAGGTTTCAGAAGCGCTTGGAGGTCTTGGGAAGGAACTGCTGGAAACTTGCAGAGTACTGAGATGTCTGGTCTTGCAGCTTGTTGGGCATAGACACTCGAGTTGTGCAAGGATGTGTCAGGATTGTTTGCCACATAGTCAGCAGCTCAGTGTTGCTTCTGGGGTTTTGGCAGCTTGTGCCTCCTTGTTCTCTGTGCTCCTTCCAGGGGGAAGGGGAGGGCATTGCCCAGCGTCTGTCAGACTCCTCAGAGCCAAGTTTTTTTTTGCTCCTCTGTGAGCTTTGTCCTATTTGTTGCACTCCACAGGATGTTGGAGAAGCATGTGAGAGAGAGAAAATGAGAACACATTGGCTTTTGGGTGTCTGTCAGAGTACCACAAACTGCTTTAAAACAAGAGGGAGTTAGTGCTGCTGGTGTGGAAGTCAGTCGAGTGTGTAAGGAAGATATGAAATATGCTCCAACCTCTGTATTTTCCGAGTTCAGGTTAAAAAGCTGAGGAATGGAGTCTGGAGAAGGAATTCGTGCGGTAAAATTAGAAGTGTGCTGTCTGCTACGCTGCAGGGCTTTTGGGTGGGGGGGGAGAATACTCCCTTGCTGTCTTAGCCTTGACACTGGGAGAGGAGAGGGTGCTCTAATTGCATTAGCTAAATGATTAGCTTAATTAATCAGCTTTATAGCACAGATGAAAGGATAGGGCTGGAGTGTTGCTGGGAGTTGCCTAGGAAAAAAAAAAGCTCTTGTATGAGGAGCTTGAAAAGATGCTCTCTTCCAGTGCTCCTAGTAAATTTTTTTTTTTGTGTGTCAATGCCCTAGTGTAGGCTGCTCTTAGTAGGGAGGGTATATTTTAAGTTACGCTGAAGAATAACAGCTATGCAAAAGACTGTAGGCAATGTGCATGGCACTGTACGAAATATCCAAATGGAGATCCCAGGAACAGGTTTCAAAGGCCTAAGGCAGTTGTTCTGATGTGAAGTGGCTTGATATGTAGCACTCTTTGGACTTTCCTTTTTGGGCTGGGATCCATTCTAATGCCCTCAACAGCCGTAGCATCTGGGCTTTCGGAAGTGGTGGGCAGTGGACATCTTGAGCTGGGGGGGGTAAAGCTGTAAAATACTTGGAATTCTCAATCAAGGTTGCCATTGTCAGTCACTTACAAGTGGATGTCGTTAGTGAAGCCTGGCAGGCACTGGACCTGAGACCTCTAATGCTGACCATTTTCTTGGGTAGAAATTAAGGAGAGTCGAATGTCCTTTCACAATACCATCCAGCTCTCTAGGAAATCTGTTATTGTTGTTTT
>NW_005842585.1:636514-656150 GCF_000455745.1 Alligator sinensis
TATATAAAGATGCCTTCTCCCCCGCCCCGCTCCACCTCTGGACAAGCATTTTCATTATGGAGATTAGATATGCTGAAAAACCTGCTGTTTATTTCTGGGGTCTCTCTGCCCTGAACCATCTGAATGCAAACGGCTATTCTGAGGCAGGGCTGAGTTCAGCTGGGGTGTATTCCCAGCAAGCAGATCAGCATATTCCATCACTGCAACAGACAGAAGGATTGTGAGGTTTTGAAAGGCGAGGCTTATAGGTGTGTTCAAAAGCAAGGGCTGTGCCTTGGGAACCTTCTGAAATGAGTCATCCTGAACTCTGCCAGGAGGGAAACAAGCTGGCTACTTGCTTTCTCCCCCTCTCCCCTCCTCAGGTTTTCTATCGGGTCGCTAAAAATACAACAGGGATGACGTTAAGGAGAATTCATACCTCATGGGTCAGGTGCTGCTATGTCAAAGGGCCCTCCAAGCAGAGTGTTGAAATTTGCCAGTCCTGGGATTATGATGCTGGATGAGGGAAGTCAAAGGGAGACAGTTGCAGAAGTGAAATGGAAGGCCCAACTGGGTGTGCCCCATGCATATGGTGCAAGTCACTGTCTCATTGTGCCTCAGCTTTCCCATCTGTGAACTGGGGAGGCTGATGATTGGCTTCTTTTGGAGCACCATGGAATAGCTACCTAGAGCCAGTGTGGCTATTGGGCAGTACTTTACCCTTTGGTTGCACTAGTTCTTGGACTGGAAGAACAGGATTAATCTCATCTTCCCATATTTCTTTTGGACCAAAGAAGGGCAGAGGGCATATGAAAGCAGGAAAAAAAATGGCAGGGGATGATTGTAGGTTCCTGTCTATTTTTCACTGTGATCCTTTGTAAACTCCCACAGCCAGGTGCTTGTTTGCAGACTGCAATTCTAGTGTTGCCTGTAATAGCCACAGTCACTAGGGTTCCTGTGGCAAACAATTTGAGGCCACTGCAGCCTGTGTCCCAAGAAGCAGTTGGCTGTCAGTACAATGGGCAAGGCTTTTCCATTCACAACCCAGGGGGCTTGTAAGAAGTCACATCTGTTGCTTGATTCTCCTTGCCCTGTTCAAAACTTAAAAGGTTCTTGCCTACAGCTTGTGGATATTGGCTCCTGGATGAGCTTAATGCAGTGTATACTGCTTGTCACAGGGAGTTGGATGCTGCTGCTGTTCAGTTAATCTCTACCAGTCAATCCCATCTTTCCTTGAAATTCTTCCCTTCCTAATGGACCTTGTACCTCCAGCGGCATTTAATTTTGAAAATTACTCTCAAACCTTGGGGGTACTCTCTCCTACCTTGGGGGTCTTCAAGATGAGGCTGGACAGATTTGGCTGGGGTGATACGACACCAGCACCTGTTGCTGCCCAGGGCAGGGGGTCGGACCTGATGATCTATTTAGGTCCCTTCTGCCCCTAAGCACTATGATACTATGATTACCTAGACTGTCTTTCCTCTAAAGGCACTTTACCGGTACAAGAATACCAGTATATAACTCACTGGCAAACTTCCCTAATGTGGATGCAGCCACTCTGTGGGCACGGTGAAGTTACCCAGTGTAAGAAATACCAGTAGAAGCTTGGTCTCACAGGTATCTGTTAGAGGGAAAACATAAGGGTGGGAGTGGAGCTAGTTAGCACAAGAACAGATGGGAATGAAATGGCCATGAATAAATTCGGGCTGGGAATAAGAAGTGAGATCCTGTGTGATCAGGGAGGGTTTGGGAGAGTCTCTCACTAGGACAGCTGCTGGGAGAGGGTGGGGAGGCACAAATACCTGATGGCTTGCCAGGCAAGATTATGAAAGGCATTGTGTTAACGTGGTAGTGTAGGATAGCAAGGTGATGGGGAGATGATGGCTCTCTACTAGTCTTAGGTTCCTGTGTATGCAAGGGCTGCTGTTGGCACTGCTCCATCAGTTGGGGGTCACACTTTGGTGCATGCCTGACTATTCTGCTGGTGTGTATCTCTTTGGTGTGTATCTGGACTTAGCTGGTCCATGTGAGCATAGACAAGAGCTATGTACACCCCTTTCTTAAAACAAAATCTAGGGTTAGGCTGGCTAAGCCAACTGCCAAGTCTCTATAGTGTATCTACAATGATATCATATTCTCTCTCTCTCTCTCTCTCTCTCTCATGCCCTCAATTAAGACCTGTACCTTGCTTGGTAAAGGTAACATGAGGAGAAAATGTTTTTGTTTTTTTTTTTTCTCCCAGAGTCTTAGCTGAATTTTGAAAAGAGGAGTGCACTCAGTATCCTGACAGGTCCTTGGCCTCTGTGGCTGGCAGGATGCAGCAAGCATTTCTCAGTGCCCACCAAGTTCAGAAAGGGGGGCCAGGCAGCTCATCTCTGGCAGGATCAGCTTTGCAGAAGAGATCAGGAGCAGATGAAGAATTGAAACAGGGTTTGACTACACCTCCTCTGCCCTTGACATGGAGCAGGACAGAGTCTACCCCTCAGCATCACTTACCCTCACCTTCTAGCTGTCAGTTTGGCAGTGGCTGTGATGAGGTTAAACCTTGAACTTTTGGCTGAACAGGAAGGGGAGGACGAGTGGTGCTGAGGTGCACAATTTCCATTCTTCCTGCACGCAACATGGATGGGAGTACGGCCCCTGGCAGCTGTTCCAGTGTCCCCATACTTCCATTCCAGTGTGGCAGTTGGCTTCCTTGCTTAACACACCCCCCCCCCCCCCCCCCCCCCCCTCCCCCCCCCCCCCCCCCCCCCCCCCAATTTTGGATGGCTAATTTTTTGGGGGGGGGAGGAGGAGTCGTATGGTATGCAAATAATTTCTGCACTACAGGAGGCAGGTTGTAGAAGAGACTGCCAATGCCCCTATCTCTGACGTGCTTCTCACAGTGGGTCTGATTTTGCCATGCTGCTTTTCTGCAACTTTCCCTCTCTGGACTTGTGAATGAAAGCCCAGCATGCTCTTCTGAAACTGATGTTCAGAGTCCATCTGTCCTGAGGCAGCAGCAGCTACCTGGTCCACCTCCCTGTCAAAATGCTAACTTGGAGACCTCAAATGGTTATCTTAAACCTGACTGTGTTGCAACAAATTTAGTATTTCTCAGTAGTGCTTGTGTTTAGACCTCAAGCTTTGTTCACCTACTTCTGCCATCTAATTCTTGAGGAGATTGTAGGGTGGAGAAATGCCCATGCTTAGTCTGTCCACACTGAGTCATTATCTGGCCTCACTCTGAGCTTATGTTGTATTCATTGTTGCCACCCGTCAGGTTGGGTGGAGGATGTCTGTCTGCTCCCATGGGAGATGAAACATGAGATCTTCTATGGAAGTGTAGGGTGCAGGGAACAGCAGCTCTCTCTTCTCTCAGCTCTGTGGGGCAGTAGCCTGTACCTTGTAGCAGTCTCTCAAAGTGGGGTCTGTGCATGGCAGGTCCCGGCTGCATTTGACAAGGGCCCTGCTATTCCTCTGCAGGGGAAAGGCCATTGGTGATGAAGGCAGGATGCTCAAATTGATAAGTTCATTGTCTGATAATGGATTTGGAGAGGTTTTCAGGTCCATTTCCATGTCCTTTGTTAATGTTTGTTGAAGTAGGCTATAAAAGTACAAAATGCCCAATTAAACTGTCTTCGCGCTTTCTAAGCCTGTAACTATTCATTGGCTTGGAAGGTTTCTATAAAATGTCATGAAAAACCCATTTTACTGCACATTTGGCTAAGTGGGTTTGGCCATTAAGATAAAGGAAAGCAAAAAAGCTCGTGGCATGTTAAACAGCTTCCCCCCCCACTCTTTTTCCTTGACATTTGGCTCTCCTTGTTTGTTGGTTTTAGGTGGCTGGGTTAATGCAAACAAATTACTCTGGCTGTTTTTTGAGGGGGGAGGGAGAGAGGTTTTTAAAAAAAAGAAAAAAGGCAAGTTGAGTTATGGCAGTTCAGGGAACAGGGCTGTTGGAAACCTCCTGATCCGACTGGCCAGAGCAGAATAGCTGATGCACCGCAGCTAGTTTCGAACAATAGATTTTTATGGTCTATTGTCTCGCCGTCCATGAGTGATGGGCGTGTCCACAGCAAGCCAGCTTGTCTCGGATGGTACTGTCAAAAAGTATAAGCTTGCCCTTGGAAGCTATTGGGCAGCGTTTGGCTGAACCAGACAAACACCGAACATTGGCCCTCTTGAAAGAGGGCTGCATGGCTAGGAGACTTAACTCTTTAAGCAGGCAGGTTTTGGTCGATCTTGGTGCTTGCTCCTGAGAGCAGGGTATTGAAAGATCCCTTTTTCCGCAGCATTGCTGGTGATTGGGACTGTGCTGGTTTTGAAGGGGGAAAGGTTTAAGTGTTGCAGCACTAGTTTGTGAAGAAACCACCAGCCCTCCTCCCTTTCCAAGCTGGGTTATGATGGATGGGATTTAAAAACTGAGATGTGGCCAGACTGATGAATTTCAGCCAACTAAAAGGCATGGAGTTACTGTGTATCAGTTGCTCTGGGGTAACTGTCTATGTGTCCACTTGTATTCCAAAGTAAATGAAGGTTAACCTCTAGGCTGTTTTAGTCCTGTTTTTTATTAAGAGCTAAACTGCCTGACTTAAGTTTTTTCCTTACTGTAGAGTAAGGATGGGTGCAGGAACAACCACCATGGAACAGCTGACATGCAGTAAATCTTGGCCCCCTTTTAAATGGCTGGAATCAGTTTGTTCACCCAGGCCCTTGATGAATATGACCGCACTTCTCTAAAGTGCGCATTATGGCCAAAAAAGCAACATGATGCCTAGATATTGCAGGAGCACCTCCAACTATGAGTAATCCTGTGCAGAAAAAGGCTGCTTGAACAATTGCCTCAGAACTGGGAAAGAGAAACTCCATTTATAACATTGGTATGTTGGTTAGATCATGACTTTGACATGCTGAACTTTGCTTGAAATGCAGCTCTGCATCGTCTTCTCCCTGCTCGGGAAGATCTTTTGTGTAGAAACACGAACACCTCCCAGCTCCTTGGCTGCTTCCAGCAGAGCTGAGATGTTTTGGAGTGTGCTCATTTCTTCTCTAGTGTTTTTTAGCTTCTAATCTGTAACATCAGTCACTTCTAGCACCTCTGAAGCTAATTGTTTGATTGCAGTTGGAGACCTTAGAAAACACTGCCTCTGGCCCCAGTACAGCATTTATTTAACATTAATGTATGGTACTGTCCTAATCTCATGACCTGGCCTTCCACGGTACCCCCAAATCTGCAGTCTGGTTCAGACACTGGGATAAACCAGTTTGCTGGCAAGACTTTTTCTCACCCTTGTTTGTTCTGCCACTTTCATGGTTTCTCCTTTAAGCCTGCATGCTCCTGGTGTACAAGGACTTGGTGGTATATGGCTTCCTACCATCCCTTAGCTTTGTCTGGGTTTCAGCAAACCATTCTGCCTGATATGGTGCCTATCCATTGAAATCTGAGCACTCGAAAGAAGAAACCAAGTACCTTTTTATCCCCATTTTGCAACCAGGGAAGCTGAGGTCTTCGGTACAGCAAGGAATTGCACAGGCTTAGGTGTGTCCGCGCAGGGGTTGACAGCCACTTATTTAGGTTTAAATAGCGTCCATTTCTAATTGATAGAAGCAAAACTGGAAAGGGCCACTCGTAAAACAAAACAAATGTACTCGTCCCCAGGTTTGTGCTGGCCTAACAAAATCCATTTAATTATCTATCTTGATTTAAACTGGTACAACTTTTTCACTTAAGGTGATCCCTAGGTATGAGAGGCCTGAGGTCATGCACCAAGTTGGTGACTGTCATGGGATTAGAATTGAAGTCGTAAACCCTATTTCTGGTGTTTTGTCCACCAGACCTTGCCAGTCATTAGAACTGTGCCCACTCTTCTGAGGAGCTGTGACTTCTTTACATTCATGTTTGAGGAGAACCTAAAATGCTGGAAATGCTTTGCCAGTTTTATGTAGCCAGTAGCTCTCCGCAGAGTTTTTAATGGTCGGTTCTTTCATCCAGCAGGACCCATGTAATGTGTGATTTGAAGGAGACAGACAGGATGACATAGGGGAGTAGCATGTACTAGGTGTGTATGTGGGAAAACTAGCCATAAATACTTGAATCCTGACATAAGCAACTTTTAAACACATTGGTGCTTAAATGGCATCTGTTCTGTTGCTCAGTGGTACAACCAAGAGCAAAAAGGCTCCAAAACAATGCATTGAACTGCATTGACTATACCAGGGTTGCTGTGCTGGGGGAAGAGGTATCTGATGTTGCCTTCATCCATACCTACATTGTGAAAAATGCATTGAAACCCGAGTGTGGGCAAAACCAAGTCACAATTTAACGAGTGATAATGGTCATGGCAAGCCCTAGTTGGGACATCCTTGGCAAAAAGCTAAGGACGTGTTTGATTCTGTGAAGTTCCTTTACCCTTCAGCCAACCCCTTTGGGAATATCCTGATGGAAGCCAATATTCTTTGCTTTTTGGGTTTTTGTGGGGAGGGGGGACTTTCTTTACTGACAAATACCAGGAAGAAGGTCTGCTCAGGTTCTCCCCTGTAGTAAGGGCAGGCTGCTGCTCTTTGAATCTGGCTGTGTGCACAACCAAAAAGCACATCACAAGTCTGATGTAAATGTTTCTGGGCATGTCCTTGCCTGTTCTAATTAGCTTGTTAAACTTCATTTGAATGTCACATTAATTGTGGAGTCTGAAAGTGCTAGGAAAACACTTCACGTTATGTTCCTTGTGAATAGGATTGGGTTTTGTGTGGCCTTTCAAATACTCCAGGTACCAGAAGGTCCTTTTGAAGTAATTTAAATAGTCAGTGGTAGTGACAGCTGAACTCGGCAGTCAGACTTGACTGAACTGCAAGGCAGGCAGGGCTGCTGTTCTCTGCTCTAGCAGACGCTTGTTGTCTGACCTTGGGGAAAACAGAAGTGAAGTGTCTTTGGAAAGGTTGGTCTCTCTCCTTTGTCTCCAAGTGCTTTGGGATTTGCGATTGGGAAGTGCAGGCAGTGAGTGCTTACTAATGTCCACAGGCAACTTATTACCTGCGTAATGTAGGCAGTAGTGTTACCTGCACAGTAAGTGTTGTCTGCTGCTCTCATTGGAAAATGTCTCTTGCATGCATCTCATTCCACAGAACTAGACCTGAGAAACCCAAGGTTTTGGCTTGTGGTACCAGCTCTCTACCTCTCGCTTAGCTTTGTGCACCTTGTGCATTGGCATGCTGTCCGAGCATCTCTGGTGCCAGTATTCTCTGCAAAGTGTGTAAAGCCCCTGTGTGTCTAGTGTTGTGTAAGCACTCTCATTTGGTCAGGGAGCCTGCTGGCTGAGGTCGGGTAGGGCTTGAATCCATTACTTGTTGTCTACAGAGGGTAAGGTGCTGGCTACTGAGCCATCGCCGTATTACAGCTGTTCATGGAACAAAGAGCTTTGCTACAGATAAAGAACAGCGTTTTGACATCCATTACTTTTTTTTTTTTTTTTTTTTTTTTTTTTTTTAAGGGAGCGTATAAATGACAATGGCAATTCAGGCTTTGAAGTTTTAATATGGCGTAGGAATAGTGTCATGCTCTTGTCTGAAATCTCTTTTGATGAACAAACCTCGCCACAGCCCCATCTCTTGTGTAAGAATAATGTATATTTTATAAACAACCGTGCCAGGGAAACAGCCATGAGAGGCAGCAATGTTTCTAATTAGAAAGAGATTTGAAATATCTTTCTAAATCTGCCATCCCTGATTGGTTTTTCTGCAGCTCCTGCCAGGCCTCTAGGCACTTCATAATGCTTAAGTCATTTGGTTCTAAAATCATTTTTACAAAAAGGGCAGGAGTCTCGCATTAAAGCTGCAAACTCCTCCTCCAGATGCTATTGTGTACAGATATGTTTGCATCATTAGCCAGAGTGCTGAGAGTTTCGGCTTCTCAATATTTAAACTAGACCTGTCTTGCTGCTTTTTTAGCATGCTGAGCAAAAGCCCTTGGTTCCTGCTACTTCAGGCCCGCAGCTGATAGCAGGGCAGAGTAGATTGATTTGGGTTGCTAAGTGATTTTTATAATATTCCACACCTGGTTGATCAAAGCGATTACCCATGGGAAGGGAAACAAGCTGTAAGAATAAGTAAATAAAAATAACCTTTCTACAGCTCTGCTGTTAGAGGTAACGTGGTGTTGTGTGTGAGATACTGGATTTAAGAGCTGAAAATAAATTCCAGGTTCCCTGTTTGCTGTGACCTTAGAAAAGTTGCTGTGTTTCTGTGCCTCAGTTCCCCAGCCTCTAGAAGGGAGAGGAAATGTTTGGGAAATGTTCTGGATGAAAAGTAGCTCTGCTTTTCAGCGGTAGTGAATGGCCAAGGTAGGAAAGCCTCTCCAGCTGCAAAAAGAGAACTGTCTCTCTGGATCCCCTATGCAACTGGAAAGAATGAACTCGACTCCACTTTTTTCCAGAGTAATGAAACCAGATGAGACCTGTTGACAGATGAGCTTGGCTGTTTTTGAGTTCGTTGAAGGCTCTGTCAGTTTTGGAAAGAGCCAGACTCCCTAATTAGGACCCACATGCCAATTACATCACTTTGATTAGTAAGTCTGAGTAAGAGCCAGTTCTTCTGGCCACTCTTGTGTGGAGAAGGGATAGAGGAAGAGGGGAGGTGGGAGGAGGGGCGGCTGTTTGCGTCTCTGGGTGTCGCATCTGTCTGCGGTTGCTATTTCAGGAATGTGCAGCGATCCTGCCTTTGGACTCTTCATGGCATTGACTTAGCAAGGCATATCACTGCATAAAGTGCACTTGCTTAGCTGGTGGTAAAAAGACCTTTGGCCACTTTAAACAACCTTCCAGTAATCACTATGACACACAGTCGGGGCACTGGTGACAAATCATTAACTCGCTCCGACAGGCTGGGCCCTGACTGGTGTTGCTTATAATTTCTTGTGAAGCATCTGAACTTTACAGATGTAATGCGGTTGGATATAGAAATTAAGTTAGGACACAACAGCCCTCGCATTCTTTTTGTTCTCCCCTCTTGTTCATTCCCATCTCATCTACAAAACTGGGGCTGCACAGCAGAACATTGTATTTTTGGGCACGATTATCCGAGCTGGAAATAGCATGTGAGCCTCAAAGCCTAAATTTAAAAGCGTGCAATTATTGTGTTCTTAAGGGACTATGTGTTCTTCATTCTCTCTTAAAAAAATAAAAAATAAAACAAATCTTTCTCATCCAGATGGAGGTATTGTGATTAATTGCACTGTTTTGATGTCTCGGGCAATTCAAGTGGCCATGCCAGATTCTCCTATTCATGGGCGAGCAGCAAGTTCTCTCATTTTTTCCCACTGATGTGCCTAATGAGGACAACCAACTTGCATTAATGAGGGAATTGGCGCATGCAAGGCTCCTAGCCCTGACATTTCTGTTGGTTTCCTTAAATGAAAGCATTAGTGCTAATTGCGCAAGGCTGCATCTTCATGTATGTCCATTAATGACCTGGAGAAATCTGCTTTCTGAGGCCCCTGCCTCAGGCATGTGTGGAGGGCTGATCAGCATGAGGCTGAGCCCTGAGCCAAGTGCTCAAGTCTGTTTCCTCCTGATAAAATGTGCAGATAGATGACAGCTGAGTGAGGTGCCTGCTGACTTTTCCAGGAAGTACCACTGGTGAGAAGGAAGCTAAGAGCCCTGTGTCATAGCGTGACCAGTGACTTCCTAAGCCATAAGCTGCATCCCCAAGAGAAGTCCTTTTCCTCACCTGCCAACAATAGGACTTGATCTTGCCCAGAAAGGGTTGCTATCTGATTTACTGGAATTGAAAGCCTTTTCTAGCTGCGAGCATGGATGGCTGCTCCAGCTCTGCATCGAGTCGCTCTGAGCCTGGATTTTTTTCAACGGGTTCTGTGGAACTGAGGGCATTACCTCTACAGATGCATGCAGGCTCCGGCAAGGGATCCATCCTGTGTGTCCTGTACAAACACCCGAGAAGAGGTGGGCCCTGCCCTGAAGATTTTTGCAATATTAAAAAAACAAAACAACAAAAAACCCCAACTTTCCTTCCCCGAATGCCTAGTGTTTAGTAGGGTTAACTTGCTAGACAAGGAGTAGGGAGGTTGAGAACACACATTAGTTGCATCTGTTCCTCTTAATTGCATTTGTATTGATTCCCTGCCTAACCTTTTTAGATGATTTTAATGTTTGCCCCCTGTTGGATTTAACCCTAGGGAGCCTCTCTCTGGCTACAACAGTTCCTTACCATTTCTGTTTAGTCTTAACTCTTGTGGGTTTGTTTTTTGTTTTTGTTTTTTCGTTCTTGGGAGCTAACTAAAATTAATTCTCTGTCTGCTACTCGGACTGAGGATGGATGATTTTGTGGTGAAGGTCCCGGACTGGGAATCTGGGTTTGGTCTCTGCTTCTGCTAGAGACTCCCTGTCTGGTGTGGGGCAAATTTAATCTCTCTGCCTCAGTTCCCTGTTCTGTAAATTGGGGCCCATCTTGCCTCTGACTGCAAGTCCTTTAGGGCAGGGGCTGTCTATGCACACAGCTATGGCACCCAAATGCCACAGATCCCTGATCTCCTGTGCCCCCCAGCATCCAGTCTGTTGGCTCCAAGACTACAACTGGGCCGTGCTTTTTATGGAGATCTAATGTTGTGGAGGAAGCAGCCTGCCAAAAACCAGGGTCTGGCCTACCCTGCAGCTTTGGTAATTGAGTCTAGCTGGGTTTCCTGTTTGCCTTGTGTCCAAGATTTGAGGCATCAGCTGTCCTTTGTGGTTGGTCTGGTGCATAGCCTTTTCCCAGTATGGTATAGATCGATCTTGTTGTTCTGAGGCCATTGATTTGCCTGATCCTCCTGCAGGTTCCCTGCAGGACAGGGCAGTGTGAGACACCCAGTAGCACACAGGGCAGCCCAAACTTTCCCACAGCGCACTGTTACATCTGTGTGGGCTGCAGGGCAGGGGCGGGTTCACAGGCACATTCCTCTTGTGCAGCAGACGCTATAGCAAGCTTCGCCGAAACTGCGAGTCACTGAGTCAGAGGTGCATTACCTCAGGAGCTGATGAGGAAAAAGGGGCCTACCGTTATACCAGTAGCTAAGATGTTCTATGATGCCTTCCCTTCTTGGGTGTTGAGTCTGCTTCTGGCACTTGGGCGCCTCTAGTTCATTGGTCTCTTAGCTTAAACTGCAGAGAAGAGGCCTGGATTGGTGCTGGGTGGGGTGTTGGGCAGGATGTTGGGCAGACTGTGCAACATCTGACAGGATGGGAAGGACTGGTTTGCATCCAAAGAATCTCTCTGGCTTTGTTTAATGTAAGTGAATGTCTCTTCACACCCAAACATCCCAGTAATGAGGAAACCAGGTCATGGGGTGAAGAAGGTATAGTAACGTAGGGGTTGCATGCAACTCTCTTGCATTGGGTTAAATTCCAATGCAGTTACAGGATCGTGGGGCACTTGTGTTAATCTACTCAAGTGGAAATAGTTCCTTACTCCTAACTAAAGCAAGGGAGACTTCTGCCAAATTACAGACGCAGCACTGGGTGGCTTTGGTCCTTTCCTTTTTAATATGTATACTAGCAACAATATAGAGAGGTTCACAGATTTACTAGTCCCTACCTGATGTGACAAGTGCTGCATTGGCTTGCAAGACCGGTGGAACAGTTGAAGGGCGTCCCACCTGAGACTTAAAGACTGCTTTTGGCCAAACTTCTCTCCATAAGTAGAACACAAAGAAAATATGGGAGAAATCAGAGAGTGGTGGTCTGTGAGAACATGTACGCGTGCTTCCAGTATGTCAGCCCCTTTGGCATGTATGAAAATTGCTAATGATGTTGCGGACCTTCCTAGTCAGGAAAGCTGACTTTAAGATGTGAACAGAAAGAAGTGAGTGAATTGGGTTAGCTGACTGTATTCTAATAAACTCCCTGTAGTGAAAGGCCTGCTGATGCCTTTTGGAAAGATCAGTGTGATACAGCCCTGACAGTAAATGCAGCTCCCTTGCATGAGATTAACTTTGGTGTTGGCACTAGGAGCTGAAGCCCATGGTCCTATAGAACCATGGTTCTTGGTAGAGGTGCAGTGATGCATCTGATATTGGATTGGCGCTGATATAAAGAAATTGGCCTGATATGGCCAATAAATGCTGTTCATGCATGCAGCCACAGCTCAGCACATAGGCAGTGAGGAGCACAGCCCGGCAGCTTGGAGAGCTGTGTCCAGCTGGTAAGTCTGTTGTGGTGGAAAGGGAAGGGGCATGGGGGGGTCAAATCAACGACCCCTCCCATGGTGAGAGAGGAGTTGGGCAGGGGTTGGGGCAGCGCTGCACAGCCAGGGTGGAGCGGGATGGAGCCATGGCTCGTCTGGGGGGCGTGGGGAGGGGGTGGCAGCTCCTGCTGCTGCGCACATGTTGGGAGCAGGATGGGGGGGCTATGGTGAAATTTGGGGTGGCTGCAGTCCCCCCATAACCCTCATCCCAGCACCGCCTGCCCTGAGCACGGCCTTGAGTGCAGCCCCCCATGTGCCGGGCTCTTCCCTGGCCCCAGCCCACAGTGGCATCCCACCCTGCCCCACTGTGCAGGTCCAGGGGCACATGCCCTCCCAGGCTGTGCAGCAGTAGGAGCCACCACCCACCTCCCTGCCCCCCTCTCTCCCGAACAAGCTGTGGCTCTGTCCCGCCCCACCACAGCTGGGCAGCGGTGGCCCCTGCCCCACTCCCTCCCTCACCGCAGGGGCCTTGGTCAGTTGTGACCACTTTGCCTGGCAGCCAGGATTTGGTGCAGGGGGCCCAGACCAGCCTAGTCCCTAGCATTGTTGTCCCTAACTCAGGCAACTGCTGGGGATGGAAAAGATCATATGTAACACCTTGGTGTGGAGAAAGGAGACAAGATGTGGGTGGAGTTTTTCAGCACCCACATGAGAGATGTCCATCTTCACAGTGCAGTGTAATAGAGCCATGCCACACTTGGTCAGGATGACTAGGGCTATAAACAGGCTTTGTCAAATGAAGCAGATCAGATCCCTGGCTGCTCTATTTCACTGGGTGAGAAATGTACGTTGTCCATCCTCCCACACTGGGCAGGGGCCTGGTACTGTGGGCAGTGTTTCTTGCTTACAGAGACATGCCTCAGAGGTTCCCTGGGGCACAAGTAAATGTGGAGCCCTGGCCTTCTCCACTTACAGAGGTGTCCCTTACAAACTGTCTAGGGCTAGGGCATATCTCTGCAAGATGGGAGTGCTGGACAGGCACTTTTGGTGAGGGGCCTGATCCTGCAAGCGAATTCCTAGGGCATGTAGGATAGGGTTGCTGGAGAACACCTGCCCAGAGCAGCTGGAGAGTGCAGGCATCTCCAAGCTGCTCTCACTCTTGTGCCATAAAGCAAATGGACATCTGCTGCAATGAAGTGGCAGAAACTAATAGCACCTTTGTCATGGCCACAGATTTTTGGGGGTATTTGTGACAAAGGATGTGATTGTCTGTTTGCTTGGCCTTTGTGTTGCCATAACATTTTTTTTATGACGGCACAAAGGTTTTTCCCCTAGGGTAAGTAGTGAGCAAAAGCAGGGAGGGAATTTTCATTTCTGTGTGGTATTGGTGAGACGAGTGCTGAAACCCTGGACCCATCTCATGTCCACATTTTGTAATGCAGAAAAGAGACCTACCAATGATTAGGAGGCTAGTGTAAACTCCTTTACAGAGAGACGTAAAGAACTTACTCTGCTTAGCTTATTGGGAAGACTGAGGGGACTTGATCACAGTGTAGAAGTACTTTCAAAGGGGGAAGAAAGTACCAGGTACTACAGGACCCTTTGATCTAGAGCGGAGAGAAGCAGAACAAGAACTGACATCTGGAAACGGAACCCAGCCAAATTCAGCCTGGAAATGAGGCTCAGACATATAGGCTTGGTACAGACATTCAAAAAGCCTGAGGCAGAATCAGTCTAAGATACGTGGTTTTCTGTAAATGGTGTAGTTCAGATGTGGGCAAAATGCGGCTGGCCAGGCCATTCTATCTGGCCTGCGAGGCCCCTAAAACATTTAGAAAATTAATAGTTATCTGCCCCAGCTGCCTGTCATGCAGCCCTCAATGGCTTGCCAAAACTCAGTAAGCTGCCCTCTGCCTGAAATACTTGCCCGCCCCTGTGTAGTTAGATCGGTAGTGAACAGAATACACATTCGCCTAGGAGTGGGGTAGGGTGGGGGGGCTTCAAATTTTAGACTGAGTTCTGCCATTTTTAAACCAGTCTGTGCTGAACTTCTGCTCTGTTACGGGTATAGACCCGTTTCCGATCACTTATACTGGTAAAAGTGTAATGTCTGTACTTGGCCATGAGGAGGATGACCGGCCATCAGCACCAACTCCCAAGACAGGTGGTGGCAACTCCACCTTCAGTCTGTATCTGCGGACATTAGGGGACATCTTTTTGGATGATGCTTTAATGCAATGCGAGTTACTGAACTCCTGGTCCCTTCTCGCGTCAAAACACATGAATCCAAAGCGTGTCTTCAAGGCTGAGTTGCCTACTGTTTCAGCGTCTTAATCCATTGGAAATATATCAGCATGAGACACAAAGGACCAGCTGGCTCAGCTGTTTGCATCAAGCATACCCACATGCACATATGGCAGTGAGATAATGCCCGCTGTGCCTTACTGCATGCTGTCTTGCAGATGCTGGCTCCTGGCCTGCTGCCTTGCAGGACATGATAACAAACAGCACAGAGCGCTACAGGTAATTAGAGGAGGGAGACACCTCCCCCCAAACAAAAAACCCCCCAAAACAAACCCAACCCCAAACAAAACACCAACTAATTGCAAATCCTCAGCAGAAAGGTGGCCCAACAAATGGCCTTCTTTGCTTGGCCTGTGCTGTTGTTGTAGGAGCACAGTAAGCAGGTCTGGCTCTCAGCATTTGGGACTTGCGCGTCTCTCTTTTCAGTAGGCTGGTCCACCCTGCTTGTTTGTTGTGGAAGAATAATTGTAATGACCAATGCTGTGCATATCCTCACAAGGGAAAAACAGTGAAAGCTTATTAATGAATAATACCTTGTCATCAGATGACATGAAGTGAAATATTACAGCCTGGACTTGTGTGTGCGTGTGCTGGAGCTGTCAGTAACTATTAATTTGGGTGAAGGCAAGACAACAGTTCAAGGGTTTGGAGAATGCACTTTTTTAAAGCTCTGTTGGAGAGCTGCAACCAAACATAACAGATTGTTGCAAAGAAAACATGCAATTCTGGGGGGCGAAGGGGGGCTTTTGCTGTTGATAGATCCATCAGGGAGCCCTTTCCCTTGGTTTCAACTAAGATGTGTAAAGGAATGCATGAGGGAGGCAGACGGTGCTGCCTGCATGGTGGAGGAGAGTGCTTTGTTCTCGGCTTGTATCAACAGGCTCAGAAATGAACTTTACCTCCCAGTGATGGTATTTAAAAAAAAAAAAAAAAAAAAAAAAAATTCTGTTCTTAATAACCTCCCCTGATTAGCTGACCCAGGCAGCTTGCTTCTAACCGGTGACCTCCTCTCCACCCTTCTCTCCAAGCGAGTTGGAATTAAGTTATCTGAGAGCCTGTTGATCGTTCATTGGGCTGACACAGGAAGCCAAGGGAACAGTTCCAGTACAGTTATAAACATGCCAGGAGAACAAAGGAATTCAGTTTCTTTGTTTGCATGGATGATGAGGACTGAGCTAGCGGAGTGGGGGTTGGAAGGCGGTGGTGGTGCATTGTGCTATTCCAGCTTCCGTTACAAAGATTGTCGTTCCTCTAACGTACGAGTCTCTTCCTCATTAAACTTCAAGCCAGTCTCTTGATTTCTTTTGAATTCCTCAACTTAGCTTGCCTGTAAAGCCTTCACTGAAATGATATAAGCTATTGCAGGCCTAACTTCAATGGATGCTGCTGGAATTTTGAAAGGGTCCTTTCTATTTTTCCCCCTATCCTTGCGCTTCTCATCCTTGCAAAGGATCCTTTTCATAACCTTGGCTGCTGTAGGGTTTTGTAGAAAGCTCAGTTTTGCTGCCGCTTCCATCTGAGCTTCATTAGCGTTAAACACAAGAGCATTGCCTTTTTCAGAAGAGGAAAGCTCTTTTGACCTTCTTCTGGAAGTTAACCCTGTCCTGTCGTAGGCAGTGGAATGGAGGGGTCTCATGACCCTTACAAAGCACATTCAAACCCTACAATGCGCTTTGATGTTTAGCAGGTGGTGGTGTTATGGACTGGCTTATAAAGGCATTTAGGCACCTAAAGGTGCAAGCAAGGATCTATTATGGATTTTAAAAGCGTCCAGTTCCCATTCATTCTGATTTGGTGTTGGATGCTTAAATGGGCTTTCTAGAAATGCCTTGGCCTCCTATCTGCATCTTTCAGTGTGTAAAAACTATTTAAAAAAAATCTGGACCTTTTTAGGCCCACAATTCTCTTTATAGCTTTCAAGGGGGGCAAATGCCACATCACTTGTTGTAGAGGGGATGCTAAAGTGGCCCAGGGCTGTCGGGGAAGCCAGGAAAGCAATGTATTGCTCTACCTTCTAAGTGATGCTCGACTAGTGCACCAGTGATGTTGCTCCTTAACATGTACCTTCAGGGTCAAATCATGACCACAGTTGTGTGTCAAACTCTCAGAAAAAATAAGAACGTTGCTCCTCTCACAGGATGAAAATAATCCTTTCTGTCTTTAATCCCGAGTGCATCAGTGCAGGCAGTCTCTCTCATTGCTATAGATTGGGCATGTCTGCGTGTGCGTATTTAATGCAATTCAATAAACTCCAGCACAATAAACGCTGGAGTTTATTGCTCCTGGGCGCCATGTTTACACATGTGCCTGGGACCACAGCACATTGAGCCAGGTTGGCAGGGGGCCCAGGGGGTCACCAGCCTGGGGTTGCTCCAACCCAGCTCAACTTGCTGCAGAGGTGCTGGTTGGGGCATGAGGGTGCTCCAGGAGTGCATGGCTAGTTGGCTGGCAGCTCCAGCACTGAAGCACCCTCATGCTCCAGCCAGCTGGGTCAGCATTCACACGTGCACTGTTGCAGAGTAAAAAAAAAAACAACCCCCCCCCCCCCCAAAAAAAAAAACACCTCTGCAGCAGTATAATACTTGTATTTACAAATACTGTCCTGCTGTAGAGTTTATTAGTTTACTCCAGCCTAATAACCCTGCATGTGTAGATGCTGAGACATTTACTGTGGAGCTAATTAGTGTACTCCACAGTAAATGTCTTGTGTAGACGCACCCATTTATTGTGAGAATAGCCTTCTAGGATGTGCCATTCTAGGCTGCCATTAAGTGGGGAAATATTGGAAGGGTTTTTATGGACTCCTGCGCTAACCTCTGCCTCAAGACAGTTGGGCAACATTATGCTGATTATGCAAAACCTCAAAGACCACACGTGCTGCTACAAGTTGCAGGTGAGTGGATTCAGATTCTTCCCGTTTCCAAATAAACCCCACTCTGCTTTGTAACATTGAAACTGGGCTGGGGCCCAGGTCCCTTGGTAAGCAGGAGGCTGATTCTTCTCTCCCCTGTGTTGTGCTTGCAGTGTAGAGGTAATTGGACCTGGGTTTCTAGTGCCCTCTGGGAATGGGGGCCTGTAGAGTGCCATGCTGAAGTCTTTCACAAAGTGCTGACCCACTGTGCTGAGGTCTTTGCTGAGAGACTGTCACTTGGATTGCCTATGTGTGGGGCTAAGACAAAGCCCTCTTCTCACACTTGCTTAAAGAAGGTCTCTGTCCTCTGTTCCTCTAGGTGAGGTGCTGGGTGCTGTGCTGTAAACACCAGCAGTTCTCTGTCCTCGGTTATCTATGTTCTTTGAATCTTAACAAATGTTAGCCAATTCTGTGTGGCTCTGGAGAGGATTGGATATTACCTGCTTTCAGCATAAGTGCCTCCTAATAAAGTTCCTCTTCCTCCATTGCATTTGCTGAATTGTCTTAAATGCATCTTTTTCTTCCCAAGAGGCCTAAGGTAAGTGTAATTGCAATAGTTCACAGGCTTCCAGAAGGTGCGTACGTCGCATTGCATGTTGCTCTGAAATAATATGGCTGTGCCATGGAGGGAAGTACTGCTTTGCTGGCCTCTTGTTCTCTTGCATATGACAAGGTTGCTGTGTGTGAATATGTACATACAGCCAGGGCTGCTGCTTTGCCTGACCTTCCTTTTCTTCTGCAGGCTGGGGCAGCTTGATTTGGGTTGGTTGTTATGCACAATGGCAAATCAAATCCTGTGGAGTCTAAATATGGGAGTCAGCAGCCCCTTCTTAGCCTCTCCACCTCTTGGTCTGTGCCATGCACCATGTAGTTGGAGTTCCTGACCTTTCCGCAAGGGATAACAATCTGCAATGTGTGGTACCTTTCTTTAGTCCAAAAGTTGTTCTGAAGTGCCTTGCTCTTACAGCTAGTGGGCTAATGTTCAGACTCTACCTATGTATAACCCAAGCATGTGGTGGATCTTCATGCTTCGAGTGTTGGCTTCTTTACCCTGCCCAATGGGACTGACATAAGAATTAAAACTGGTGTGAGCTGGTGTCCTCCTGAGCTTTGTTTATCCTCCTTTTAGTGGCACCTCCGAGAGAGCTATGCAGGCTGCCAGTCTCAAATCCTTTCACCTGGAGCTGTCGGTTCTGGGGTTCAGTGTTTGCCAGTGATGCAAAGGGGGAAGTTAGCATGCAGCTACACATTGCTGTGTGCAGGGTTTAATGTCCTGTTGCCCTGCCTGGATATATGCAGCTTCTTGCCATTTGTCCTGTCTGCTCCTCCTCCCAGTTGAGTGACACGTGCCTGACAACTGAAAGCTGAGAAACCCCTAAAGAATAGATATTTTTTTCATGAAATAATATTTATCACTTCCCCGCTGCTTTTCGTGGGTAACTCAGCAGCAAATCAGTTTAAACGTAGAATTCTAATAAAGGTTCTGGCCTGCCCTGCCTGAAAAGGCAGGTTTATCGCAGGGAGCAGAAGGAAAAGGCTAAACTTGGGTGTCTAGCAGCAAAAAAGATGCATATTTATGGGAGACTTCCTTGTCAGACGCTGCCTATGCAAAGATGCTGCTGTCTGGACTCTGATCAAATAACTTGGGAGACAGACGAGTCTTCTAGTCTCTCTTCCACCATTTGTCATTTCCTCTGTTTTTTGTCAGAGTTCTTGGCTCCAGGAAACATTGCAGGAAAGGGCTAAACCTTTTTATAAAATATCTCATCCCCCTAGCCAAGGAGCGGATGGCTATGGCACCTTCTCAGACTTGGTGCTTAGATCTTGTCACAACCCAAAGTTGTGGATTTTTGATTGTGTGCGCTTCGGCACCGCTAAATTATGTTCCCGCTGAATTGCAGCTCTTTTGCACGACGGAGTGTTCTGTTGTTATAGAGAACCTGCGTGCAGAAAAGTGTTTCCCGCCGTTTTGTAGCCTTCTTTGCACTGTGTATTTCTCTTGCATTATAGTGATGCACACTGCAAAGGAGTTCCCACCATTTGTATTGAGATTTGAGCCACATTATTGGCCGGTCTTAATTTAGGCACACGTGGCGGCTAGCTATTGGCTTGCTAGCCGTACAAAAGGCTTGGGTGGTTTCCGCCCAAGTTGGAGAGAAAGACGGAGGGAGAGACGGATCTCTAAGCGCTGTGGGTCCTTTCGAACCCAGCGTGTCTTTCTTAAGAAGGCGATAGAGGCTCCAATTGCCGAACCCCCGGAGCCTAGCAAACTCTGGGGCACCACTCACCGAC
>NW_005842585.1:656271-664225 GCF_000455745.1 Alligator sinensis
TTCCACCCCGCAGCTTTTCTCTGGCCCCACGTGCCCGGGCTGCCGGCCACAGCCCGCGTGCACACAGACGGGCCCGGCTCGTGCCCGGCGAGGACGGGACCGGGAGCCGGCCCGCACAGATCTGTCTTTGTATTTGGCGCCCTTAAACTCTGTGCATAGCTAGTTGTGTTCCCCCGCATGTGAGGAAAGCCAGTTTGCTTGGAGGAAACTGCCTGGTGTGTGTTTACACCTCTGGTGGCAGCTGCCTTGTGAGCCAAAGAGTTGGAAGAGTCTGTTTGCTTGTATGCATCTTGCATGCCTGGGCATGGCAGCCCTGCCAGGTGCTGGCTACAGAGAAACTGCTGAGAACATGGGATGGGTTGGAGAAAGGAGCACGTTGCCCCATTAGCTTTCCCTTCTGCCTTGTTAATGGCCCAAACCTGTATTTATTAGCATAGCTACACTTATTTCATTACAAGCTAGATGCTTGTAGTTGAAGAGGCACAGGCCAAGCTTCTCTTCCCTGCTGTAGTTGGGTTGCACAAGTCATGTGTGCATTGGGTGGGACTGTCTTCAGTTGTTCACCAACATGATTAGTGGCTCAGTCTCTCAAGGTGGGAGAGAAATTAAAGTCCTGCTCAGTCTGCTTCCCTAACTAACTCTCAGGTGAAACATCCTGACCTTCTCTGGAAGACCCAAGTATAACATTTTATGGCCTGTTAAGGGAGATGGTTAGCCATGTTGATGTGAAGTCAGGCAGAAGGTAGGGCAGGATGGCACCTTAGAGACCAACTGGTTCAGGTCTTGCCCTGTTAAAGTCGTCTTCATTGCTCCTAGCTAGACTGCTGTGTGGATCGTCTGCTCAGGCACTTGTTGGTGCTTAGGGAAGAGGTTGCCGCTGTTTCCTTGCAGAAGACCAGAACAATCCAATAGGTCTGTGAGGTCTCCAGATGTTGCTCCTGGTGCCTTCCTTGGTTCCTCATCTCATGGCTGCAAGCCATATCCCAGTCCCCTCTGCTTGGGTGTCGTCTCATGACATTCCCTCTTTTTAAAACAGCCCCGGAGCTCAAGGACTTCATGTATTGTCTGTCCTTATTCAGCAGGCTGTCAGGAGCCTGACTAAGGGTGAGCAGAGTGACCAGACAGCTTCCTTACACTAAGTATTGCTCAGTCCTACTGTCAAAAGTAGAGCACAATGTGAGAATTTCTAAACTCGTGGTGTATGCAAGCATGCCAGTCTCTCATCAAGAACGGAAGGGCTCTGGTAGCGAACTCTTGGCAAGCTTCACTTTCCTGGTCATGCCTGTGGTCTGGTGTTGACCTCCCCTAATGTGCACACACATGTGCGTGTTCTCCCCCTTCCTAAGAGTGTCCTCTTTACATTCCAGTAGATGTTATGAGCCCTAACCAACCTATTCCCAATCAATCTTTGGCACCTCTTGAATAACGGGGCCCATTTTGTCCAGCCAGGGCACTGGAGGTGGAACTTGAAAGCAAATGGCACCTACCTTACCACTTCCACTGGCAGCTTGGCCTCCAATTTGTCACTGGCTTACTGTGTGCTCCCATTTTCCCAGCAGCCTGCTATTAAGCTAGCCAATGTGTTCATGCAGTCACCAGCCCAGCAACTGGCCAGTGCGCAATGCTCCTAAATCATTCCTGAGAAGCCATTCTCACTTGTGCTGCACAGGTGCTGTCCATTTTCCCAAGTGGTTCCTCTTAACTCCTTGCCATTCATAGCCACAAATATTTTGAGCATCCCACTGCCTAGCATGTGGGTGTAGTATGGCTGGCAACTTCCTTGGACTTGCAGGAGCTGGAGAGCTTTGGATACAACAACGGGTACAGCACCAGATCAGCATTGAATGGCATCATGTACATCCTGTTATTGAATGAAGCTTCTGCCACTGGAGTGCTCCCAGGGTGATGGATGAGAGCTGACTGAGTGCTCTGTGCATCGTTGTCCACTGCTTTGCTTAAAGGAGTGGCGTTTCTAACCTTCAAGCACTCTAGCAGGCAGTGTCTGGTGCTGCTGCTGTAGCTGCTAACTGAATGGGAGAAATTGAATTCTTCGTACTGCACGCTTCTTGGCCTGCTCTCAGTGCAGCCCCAGAAGCATGAGGAAGCAGCCGCCTAGTAAATATGCTGCCTGTCTTTATTGCCCTCTTGCAGTCCCAATAAAATGACTCCACCTAACCCTTCTCTTGTGTGGGAACGCTTCCAGAAGTGGACTCTCTTTTTTTTCTTTCAGGTTTGTTACAGGGAAGGTGCATACTGCCCCTCCTGGTCTGTTCCTGGCTTGACTTCCCTGAAGGTCTTGGCAATATGACCAACCCTAAACATTCAAAAACTGACTTCTTTTAATACCTCATCCCTTGGAATTGTTTTGATTTGCTTTTTGGGGTGTATTTTTAAGCATTTGGAGAATTCTTTCAAGTTCTTAAAGTTCTTTTCTACATCCAAGGGGACTAGAAACTTTTTTTATATAAGAAGGCAGAGATTTTGGTGTCTTCAAGTGAGTGTAGGATTTTAAGGGAAGGGCCAGATCATGGGTTGACAACCTTGCTAGCTCTACCTCTGGCCTCTTGTTACATCTCACTCTGGTCCAGTTGCATGCCTTCCCTCCTGGCTTTGCTTTGTCTCTTCCCATTTAATCCTCCTGCTCGCCGTCTATTGGAGCTTTATGATCTGTGGCCTTAGAAAGACCTCTCATTTACAGAGCAGGAAACCCAGTCTTTGTTTGCATGCTGTTGAGTGACTTTTGTCACGCCATTGACAACCAAAGGTGACGGCACACATGCATGCCGCAGCGCTCTGGGACTATTAGCTTGAGTCTCATATTGGACATCATAAGGAAATTCTCTGAGGGCTCCTTCAGAGGAAGAGACCACATAGTTGGTTTCCTGGTCTTGAGCCTCTGGTACCCACCATACCCTGTTTCAAGGCTGAGTGAACCTTTTGAAGACTGTTTGTTCTACTGCAGGTTTGATGTGAAGACTGTGTTGTCCCAGTGCTGCCTTGTGACATTAGGAATTCAACCACCCAGAGCATGCCCCTGCTCTCTGCAGTGCCTCAGTGAGGTGAAGAACAAGATTCAGTTTCCCAATGCATTCATGCTACTTGTTCAAAGTACCTGAAGGGTCACTTGGCTACCTTGCTACAGGACGGTGAGCAGCACTGTACAGTGGAACTCTTGACCACCAACTTTTGGGCATGTTGCTGCTACACAAGCTTAGAGTCATCCTTTGTGACTTGAGGTCCTTTTTGACTAGCTTTTTCATACCGAAATTGAGAACTTGGAAAGATGGACTTGCATCTAAGCCTTCTGGATGTCTCTGTGTGTTGAGTTACAGTATAAGGTCTTCCTGAAATGGCTGATATTTCCTGAGCCGTTAGTCCTGCATAGGTGCACCATGTTTCTGCTGGCTTTCTGACCTGGAACTGTACTTGTCAAAGGCCCACTCAGCTGCCTGATCTCTGCTAGTGACCAAACATATGAAGAAGCTTCTCAAGAAATGAATGCTTGGACCTGTAGCTAAAGAACTGGCTGGCTATCTGCCTGTGAATGAAGGCTGCCAGATGTGTTCAGACGTGGCTTTTCATTCAGTTAGGGTGGGTGAGACTCTGGAGGAATCTAGGTCAGGGTACCAACAACCATCTCCACTTATGAGGTTCTTTGTTGGTGTATTTTACTACAGGCACTCATTCATGCAATCAAAAGGCTAAAACCTCATTTCATATCACCAGCACTGCTCTAAACGGCACAAAACCTGCTGCCTCTGTCCCCAGTGAGTTGGGCAGGAGGAGAAGGGTCCATTATCTCTCTTCCCAAGGGAGCTTGCTTAGTCTTCCTAATACTAATTCCTCTCTGAGTAAGCTTGTGGGGAATTCCAGGAAGGCTGCATGATAAACACTGGAGTAGCATCTAGCAGTATACAGTTTCCCCAGCTGTCTCTCTCTGTCACTCCATCTGCCGTTGCCTTTCAGGGTACTCCTAGCTGAAAGAAGCCAGGAGCTTTTGGGCAGTGGTGACCAGCCTTGGCTCCTGGGTCCTCCACACCCATGCCTCTTTCTCCCTGGAGAATGCAAACCAGAGCTGACCTGTGGCACTCTCGACCTCCATGTGTGCTGTGTTGCTCTCCTGCCTCTTGTTTCTTAGGGCATAGTTAGACATAAGTGTATAGCATTTCAAATGGCCTTAAAGCTACTAAAATGGAGTGGACAGATGATGTGCAGTGCTATAAATCTACCCTAAATATACTATATAAGACCCTGGATGAAAGAGGGATAATTGAAGCACTTCACAGGGATGCCTTAGTGGGGGAGGCAGTTGCATATCTGTACCCTCCTGAAGTGGTAAAAATGAAAAGGACTCAAAGCAAAATGTGATATGCTTTGTTTTGGTTATGTCTGCCCATATCTTTAGCTCTGGGTGCTTTCTCCCCTCATGGGTGTTGGACCATTAGCTATGAAGCTGCTGCGTGGAACAATCCTGAACCTCATGAATGGGTGGAAGAAGGCTGGCACTGTTCATCTGGCCTGACAGCTGACAAGGAGCCTGAGCATCTGGAAGATAGTTGGCAAATCTGCAGGAGTTTACCTGTACTTATAAGTGGGTACTTTGGGGTTGGAGATGCTATGTGACAGGGGCATTGGCTTGCCCTCTAACTCTCAGAGGCTGGTTAGAAATAATCGTGTGCAATGACTTGACTTGTCCTTCTGCACAGCCCAAACTTGCCAGATGCAGCTCATTTGAGCTTGTAAAACACCCCTGGTGAGTAGCTTGACTAGCTTTTGATGTGTAAGCTTAAATGATTGCCATCTATGGTGGGGAAAACACTAACGTTGGTTCATGAATTATGCAGAGCCATGTGAGCAGTCAGTGCTCCAGCCTAACCCATGGATGCTTGGAAAATTAAGTGTCTGTCAAACTTTAAATTGCAGAGCAGCGGTTACTGTCCACGCATGCACTTGGTCAATGTATAATCAACCCCTCCTGGCAGCGCAGTGCACTCATTAGGTAATGGAGGCAATCGAAGCCGTCTCCTGCTGTACTCCAGCAGTCCCACATGTACAATGTAGTGTGACCAGGAGCTGACTCTCTTTGCGAAGGCAGGCTGACCAGTTCCTTGCAGGGATGCCCCTTGCACTGGCCCTTAGGTTTTTGGGGTTTTTTTTTTTTTGGGCGGGGGGTGTTGTTGTTTTTTCTTCCTTAATTTGAAAATTGCCCCTCTTTAGTCAAGCCTTAATCTCCATGCAAAGTTAATGTGGTGTAGTTGTGACCACACTTATTCATAGTCCTGTGGCTACTGCCAAACCTTGTATCACTCCAGTCTCCAGTTCCCTTCTCTAAGGTCTCAAGTTCTAAGGGCTTGTGTCTTGCTTCCCCATCTCATTAGTAAGGCCCTGGGTTGAGACTCCCAAAGCAGTCAAGGGTGCTTAGACCTCTTCTGTTAATCTTGGCGATAGGTGTTTGGTTCCCCTTGACTGCTTTTATGGCTGTTTCTTCTGACCAATCTTCCTTCCTTTAGGAACACTGACTTCTGGGATTTGGATTTGTAGCCCAAGGTGCAGGTTCTCCTTGTAGCTAGTATATCTACTTTGAGGTAATGTGGGCTTTACTGTTCCTTTAAGGCACTGACACACTTTTGCCTCGCTCATGGGGGTGCAGGTGAAATGCTTTTTTTCAGTTCCCAAGCCCTAGCACTTCCCATCACCTCCTTACCCGCTTACTTGCTCATAAGATGACTTTTTGTCTTTCCGCACCCCAGTCCAAACTCTTGTCGGCAGGTTTAGCTTCAGTTGCCCACAGGACATTAAGTCAGTAAGATGTGAAATGGAGATGGGTCAAGTTTAAAAAAAAAAAAAAAAAAAGTAATGCTCTGTCTACCCCACAACTTCTGATCCCTGGCTGTGTGGGGGAGAGCAAGCTTGAGCACTGGGTGCATCAGTTCTGCAGTTGGGCCTGCAAAATACTCTAATGCTGTTGGTGCTGCAAGATGGAGTCCCAAGTCCCAATCCCCCGGGCGAGCACAGTAGGCACCCCTTGGTAACAGGCATTGATTTGAGGGCAAGCTTCCTCTTCTCTGGCCACCTAGTGCCTTGGCTTGAACAGCTACCAGCTGCCACCACTCTGCACCGTGCAGCCTTTGTCTGTGTGTGGCATCATGTGGGAGGTCAGCAAGTTGCAGGCTGACTGCGAAGGGAATTTGTTTTTCTCGAACCTTGGCGCAGTTTTCAGCCCGATACTTAGTGTTTATGTACCCAGTGGTGTGAGCTAGCTGTATTTACAAATGCTAGTGGTGGGGGAGGGATAGTTCCTGAGACCTATCAAGATCACAATGATGACGAGCGCCGTGCTTGGCTGAAAAAGCTGGTGGGAAGGCTGGAGACTCTTTCTCTCCAGGGCTGAATCATCTGTTGACTCTGGGGTTTTCCTTGGTAAACTTTTGCTCCTTGTTAACATCTCCCCCTGCCAACTGAATGCTGCCATATTGGCTGGAGACCACGCAGAATACCCGGACCCGGTGCTGGCACTGTATATTACTTCAGCATTTATTTGTCATTTGCTTGACACTTCCAGTTGCTGCCTTCCCTTCTCAGGTTCTGCATTTCATACAGCTTATCTGTCTCCACCCCTCCCAGCCTACACTGATTTGCGATAAGGAAATAAACAACTTTGAGTTGCTTCCAATAGTGGGTCTGTGTGTCTTTTGCCTTTTCGTTTTTTACTGCATCATAAACATGCACTGTGGGCAAGCCATTTAAGTCACAATTGTATTTAGCGTGTAGGTTATAACTTTATAGAGCATCACATTTACAGTGTCCTTAGGAAGGTCACACAGGACAAGGCAGGAACACCATACACATGCCATTGGTAGGTGTGGCTGGCTTGCTGCAATCTATTGGATATGTGGGTGTCATAAATGAGCCCCACACTTTCCCTGAATGCCATGCTGATCCCCTTCCGCTGCCTGCCTGACTGCTCTGCCTCCTGCCCAGTGCTCCCTCCCAATCTGCTGCTCTGCTTTCTGCTCCCTGCCATGTCTGCTACTGTGCTGCTGGTCCCCTCCCTGATTTGCCATATGCTGCACACAGAGGCTGCCTCTGCCACTTGTGGCATGTGCGCCCCAGGTTGGCCCCCTCCTCTGTCAGATCTTTCAAAGCACATAGGTGAGGCGGAGAACCTGTGCTTGCAACATTGGGAGTTTCTGCCTTTAAACAGGGCAGCAGCTAGCCCCAAGTCAGGTGTATCAAATACAGTTTGCTTAGCCACACCAGGCAACACTTCATGTTTCATGTGGCATTTCTGAGCGCATTCCCACATTGGCTTGCCTGGCATGCTTTTTGCTGCCCTGGGTCTGGGTCTTGTGCTGGGCTGTGGGTCTGTGCTGTTCGTTACTGCACGAGGTTCCTTGGGAACAGCCTGCAGCAGTGGGGCTGAGACGAGCTGTGCCAAGCCTGTACAGGTAAAGCTACTGTCTGACTGACTAATACCAGAAGAATTCCTCCCGCCACCCCAACCTGTCAGCTGGCTCGCTTGCCTCCTGGTCTATGAAATCAGCATCTGGGGCCTCTGCCCAATGCACTGACTCAGCATGGAGGGGCCAGGTGGCCTGCAGCTATCGCTCTTTTGGCTTTCCCAGGGTCTTGCAAGGAGAAGGGCACCTGACAAATGCACTTGCCTGGCCAGAAAAGGAAGCCGCTTGCTTCCTGCCCGTTTGAGGAACAAAATGGCGTTGGGCTGCTATATTGATCCAGAAAATCCATAGGTGTGGGCTCCTCTCACTCTGAAGCCGAGCCCTCTAGACGGTGCTCTCCTGGTCCGATGAATCAGAGTATTGGAGAGGCCTAATTACCACCTCTGCTCTTTGGCAATGCAGTCACTGCCCCTCCCGGCTTCACTGGGTTGGATTTAGAATAGCTGCTCCTTACATCTCTTATCATGTCTGAAACTCTGACTCAGTTCTTCCCC
>NW_005842585.1:664245-668166 GCF_000455745.1 Alligator sinensis
CCATGTTGTGACTCTGCACCTGGGTCATGTGCTGGAGAGGGAAGCAGCATGGGCCCTGCTGTCCAAGTGCAGTGCAAGGCTTGTGCAGCGCTTGACATAGCCGTAAAAGGCAGCTCTTCCTTGCTGTATGCATCTGCCTGGGTCACCCCCCTCACAGCCATCAGGACAGTGCTCAAGCCAGGTGGCCTAGTAGGAGTCTGGGGAGAATGGCTGGAGGGGTGCAGCAGTGGCTTGCCTGCTGTGGTAAAACCCTGGAGATCTGATAAGTCTCCTGGGACTGAGGGTAGGCAGGGCAGTAGGGGAAGGAGCAGGCTCTGGCCTCTGTTACCTCTCTGGTATGAACCCAGTGCAAGGCTGTTTTCTCTTTCCTGGAATGCATCAGCTGCCTGCAGACCCAGGGGCTCCCATGGTCCCCAGGAAGCAGGGTGGGGTTTGAAAACCTTTGTGTGCAAGGGCTGGCTTTAAGCCCATTATCTTCACACTAATCCCCTGCATTAATAATCCTGATGCCCAGGATGAGCGAGCCCCCCTGTTGTGGGCCAAGCATACGGTACATTAGTGTTGCTGCATGGATGTGGGGAAGTGAGGCACAGTGACCCTCCCTTACCGTTCCTTCTTCCTTGAGCCCACAGCAGGCAGGACTATGTTGCTCTTTGTGCTCCCACTACACAGCCTCTCTATCCTAGGCCTCCTCTGGCCTGGGTTTATGGGGGGAGCATTTGCAAATGGCTGGCAGCAGTGTACTGCTCTAAGGTTGATGGGAGGGTGTCAACAGCTTGCGCTGGAGACCTCCGATTCTGATAGCAACAGGTTTTCTGAAATCTAGCAGGCTCCTTGCTGTACCTTCAACTCTTTCGCCTAAACTCGTTGAATCATGGGGCCTTTTGCTAGCCGTCTTGTGCCACCTGCTATTGCTGCACTGATGCAATACAACATTGGCAAGCAACACCTGGCTAAGGCAGGGCTTCCACAATGGCTGTTCTTCTGAGGCCAGCTGCTTTCCTAGAGCTAACAGTGTTGGGGAGGGAGGTGGCCCAGGCTTTGTCTAGCTTATTATATCTAAAGCTGGAAGTAGGGATGCTCTGGTTCTGCTAGCCATTCACCTACTGATCTCTAGCTCGTGGCTGTAGGTGGAAGCCCAAGCCATGGTAGAAGCTTTTCCTGTTCAAAGAAGCTTTTGCAAAGCCTTATTGAAGTGTTTGGTGTCAGCAGCAGGGGTGGGAGGCGAGGGATATTAGTATCCAGGTGTGGTTGTGGTAGAGCAGTAGGGATTTATGAGAAACCTGCCTCCACCGTCAGAAGCCCCTGGCCAATGATGACAGCCCTGGATTGCAGGGACTCCATCACTGAATGCTCCCTGAAAACAAGGCTGCCTGGTCCTATAAATCTGATCTGCTTTTTGGGGTTGGACGGTATTTCCCCCACAACCTGAGAGGCATTCAGGGCAGCTGTCATGATGCCCGCTGTCCGTGGCAATATCCCTGCCACGGCTCTGGGATAAGCCAGATGTCACTGCCTCTTGGTGGTCTACCCATGTTCAGCCTGGCAGAGCAGAAATGAATGTCGCCTGGAAGGTGAAGCTTGACATATAAATGCACAAGGGAAAGGAGGGCATGTTCTCTATGAGATGGTAGCCTTGGGCAGTCTCTGCATGTGCTGTTCTTGGCTGCTTGGTAATGAGGCTTTTGCTGGCCAGCGGCTTCTGTCTGGCTTTGATTTAATGGGACTGCACTGAAGATAAGGGGGAATTTCATCTTAGTCCAAGCTGAGCCCCTGCCTTTGCATCTCAGGAGGAGCCAAGCAAGGACCCACCAGCTTGCCTTGCTGGATCAAGCAGCTGTCCAGCTCTAAGCTACTAGATTCAGACCCATGAGGAAGAGGGGAAGAACTCTGTAGCCCATTCCCCATCCTCTGAGCTCCTGTGGCAGGCACCTGTGCACATCACTACATAGAGTACCCCCATCCTCATGGATTTTTCCTGGGTGTCTGTGACCAGATGTGTGGTATGCAACTGCCAGGGGAGTCCCTCTGACTAGGACTCCTCTACCATGGGAACCGTTGCCTTCTTGTCTGTGCGCACGTGGAGGAACCTGTCCAACAGCCTCCTTGGAGTGTGGGAGGGGGGCAGCTTTTGCGAAGGTTCTGGCACCACCCTGAAGTTTTGGGTTTTTTTTTTCCCCTGGCATTCCAGCTCAGGGAGTGTCAGCCCTTCTTGCTGCTCTGCTTTGCCATTAACCCTCTTTCGCACCCTTTCTTAGTGTGGTGCAGAGGCAGCCTGCCAGTTCATGCTGCATGTGCAGTACCTCCCACCTTGGGGTGTGTTCTGGGCAGGGAGGCTGAGGATGAAAGTATCCCTGAGCCCTTCCTATCTCCTAGTCCTGAACCTTTGGCATTCTGAGAACCCAGTGCAGCAATGGGGTCCTTCCCCTTTTCTCAGCTGGGTTTGTTACGTTTCTTCCCTACCTCTTAATCTGGGAGCATGGTATCATGACTGGAATCTGGCACGCCCTTGTGAGCCTCTCCTTTAATGGGTGTGGGGCGGTGGCTGGTGTCTCCTCCCCTAGCTGTGCAGCAGGCTGGCTGTGCCACCCTCCCAGCTCCGGAAGGAGACGGGTTCTTCTGAATGGCAGTGGAGAGCGACTGTTCCTGCTCTTCTCCAGTTGCTGGAGGTGCAGCTGATTTTGCTGTGAAGTTCTGAGACCTTACTTAGTGAATCCTAGGTAAGTGCCTGCCCCTGCGGTAGCACTGCCTGCTCTCTGTATGCTTGCTCTGGCAGGCGTATGTTGCTGTTTAAAGAGCAAGGCTCTGCCCTAGGTTGGGCACTGGGCAGCAGGGCATTTGTATGAGGAAGTGCAAGGCTTGATCTCTCTTGCTTTTAAGACATTTGGAGGATATCCTAGGAGACAGTGTATGAGGTTCTGTTTTATGCTAAGAACTGAAACCCTTGCGGCTGGGTTCAATGTTCCTTTCTCTCTGGAAACTGGTCTTGAAAAAGCTCCGTTTCAATGTTCATCTCTCTCTGGAAACTGGTCTTGAAAAAGCTCCTCTGTGCTACCCACTATAGCTGGGGCCCTGCCCTACTCTGTCCTTCTGCCCAGGAGCATCCTACGTGGCCTTCAGTGAGCAAGAGTTTCTCTTTCAGCAAGTCCTGGCTGCTGCGAGAGGTAGTTTCAGTTGCAGACTCCTTTCGTGTCTCAACACGTGTGGTGAAGTGCTGAGCAGTGGGGTTCGTTAGTTTGCCTCATCTTTTCATCTTCTTAATAAGGCTGTGCAGCAGGACTCCTTTCTGGGTGAGTGGGAGGGCTGTGGGTAAAGTGACGCTGAGCTACGCGTGGTGCATTCACCTGGGTTTGGAGCAGTCGGGTGGGTGTGGAGGGACAAGACAGAGGCCATCTTTATGGTGATCCTAGTAGAAAAGGGAGGATTGGTTCCAGCTTGGTTTCTGGCTGTTTGCTGGGCAGAGGATGTGACCTTCCTTTCCTCCTCTCTGCAGAACAGCCATGGAGGTGATGAACATGATGGAGCAGCCTATCAAGGTGACAGAGTGGCAGCAAACATACACCTATGACTCGGGCATCCACTCGGGGGTGAACACCCAGGTACCGTCTGTCAGCAGCAAGTGCATCGTGGATGATGATGACCTCTATGGCAAACAGTACACCATCAAGAAGACCACCACCACCACCTACAACCAGGGAGGGGGCCAGGGACAAGGTAGGGGGACACAGTTGATGGGTGAACCAGACGTGCATGTGTGTACATGAAAATTGAGCTATTTTGTCCCTGCCCTCCTTCCACCTCCTCCACCAAATTTCTTGTGGCCTATACTTAAGTCTGCGTATTTCCTTTTTCCATGAATTCCTCCTTCTCCAGTGCCTTGGGAGTTCATATGGCTTAAAATATCCCCCCAGCCCTGCTGAA
>NW_005842585.1:668176-700267 GCF_000455745.1 Alligator sinensis
GCACAGAGGCACAGCCAGCTCTGATGCAGAGTTTGATTTCCCTGTTTGTCTCCAAGGTGCTCTAATTTGTACACTCAAGCTAGGAACTGGCTGATCCCAGCCTGGTGATCAGCCATCTGTGCCACTCAATTACCTGGCTGCTCCAGGGGTGGGAACTGTGTTCGCAAAGCAGTTTGCATTGCAAAGTGGGTGCCTGCACAGACGAAGCAGCTGGCGATGGTGCTACTTCAGATTTCTGGAAAGGGGAGAGGGAGGAGAAACACACCCAGGATAACCTGCTCCCTGATTGCCTCCATACAACTAGCATTGCTCCCTGTCAGCAGAGTTTAGTGTGCCTGAATGTTGTCGGGCAGCAAAAATGCCCCACCTATGCTGGGGTGAGGCAGGGTGGGGCAGCATCTGTAACGCTGGGATTTTTGCTCTGTTTTTCCTTTACAAGAGAGTGAGTCACTGTAATTCTTGCCTGCCAAAGCAGGACCCAGCTCAACTGGTGGTCTCTTTTGTATTGACTCCTTAGGAAAAGGGCATTTAAGCTTCCAGGAATACTAATCCACTCCCTTTTCTAATGTCTGGGCACAGGGAGGATAGGGAAGCTTGCAGAGCCTAGCTCCAAGCCCAACCTTGGTGCTCCAGCATCGTTCTTTGGGTTCACAATGGGAGCTGTGGATGTTTTTATTGTTTGCTAAGAGCCGAACGTAGCCAGGTTACTGAAAAGAGCATCTCCCCTGGGCTGAGCTGCATTTGCCCCAGTAACATTGAGGTGAAAGGCTGTCATATCCCTTTCCTGGTCCCCAAAGCCAGCTGGTACCAACTCAGATACCCTTAATTTTTTAATTAACAGGCCTTGTGTGACAATGGCCTAATCATGCTGCCTAATTAAGTGTTCTCGTATCTCTGCACTGCCGTATCTGTTTATGCTTTGAAGCACCAGCTCCTTGTGGAGCGTGCTGGGACTGCTGACATTTCTGGTGTCATTTCGTTAAGCTCTTGCTCAGCTAATTGAAATCTGGATGCCTGGCTGGGAACTCTGTGCAGAATCTCAAGGCTAATGATCCCTCCCCATCTTGTTCTTTTCCTCTGCAGCTGACATGGAGGCTCAGCTGGCCATGACGCGGGCCCAGCGTGTCCGGGCTGCCATGTACCCGGAGACCTTGGAGGACCGCTCCTTGCTCATAACCACACAAATGGAGGGCCAGCAGACCAATGTGCAGAGGCTGGCCGAGCCCTCACAGATGCTGAAATCAGCCATTGTGCACCTGATCAACTACCAGGATGATGCAGAACTGGCCACCCGTGCTATCCCGGAGCTCACCAAGCTGCTGAATGATGAAGATCCGGTAAGGAAGTGAGCACTTCCCAGTGCAGACTTTTTCATTGGCAGAAGGCCTTGAGGGTGGGCTCTGGGGCTAGGTGCAAGGTGAGGCAGTTGGTTGCCATCTCTAGCGTGCTTTATCCTTGGCTTCACCTGCCTCTTGCCCAGTGTCTCTGCTTTGCCAGAGCTCCTGGTTCTGACTCTGTGCAGTCCCTCTCCTTCCCCACCCATCTGTTGTGCCAGCCTCCCTCAGCCCTCAGTATGGCACTTTGCTGATCACGATGTAGTTGGCTTGTTCCCGGAGCAACAAGATGGTTAAAAATAGCAGTCCTCGGATGTATGTGCTGTGCAGGCTCTCACCTCAGGATGGCCCAGCCTGTCAGCTGTGGGAGCAATACAGTTAAATAAATGGCTCCCATGTGCTGGGCCCTCTATTTGAGAGGTAGGGACTTGCCTTCTGGTCGCATTAGTGGGAGGCGTGTCCCATGCCTCGGTAGCAAGTGGCTTTGCCTGGGTGTGTGGATCAGGGTGTTGGTTGGGCTTTTTCTTCTATTGGCAGCTTCTCTCTCCCCTAGGTTGTCGTCAGCAAAGCAGCCATGATAGTGAATCAGCTCTCCAAGAAAGAGGCCTCGCGCCGGGCCCTGATGCAGTCCCCGCAGATTGTGGCTGCTGTGGTGCGCACCATGCAGAACACCAGTGATTTGGACACTGCCCGCTGCACCACCAGCATCCTGCACAACCTCTCCCACCACCGTGAGGGGTTGCTCTCCATCTTCAAATCTGGAGGCATCCCAGCTCTCGTGAGGATGCTCAGGTATCTGGGTGCCTGATGTGTGGGGGTTGGCTGGCATTCGGCCTCCAAGCTACCCCTTTATGTTGACTGCCAAAGCCATGCTGAGTTTGGCAGGACAACCTCTGTTGCCAGGAAGTGAGAGGAGAGGAGGGGAAAGACTCGTGGTGCACTGCGTGGGTACAGCACCTTGTCTGAGTCCCTCTGGCAACTGCTGTGGGGTCTGTTCAGTAGGTTCCAGGCTTAGCTGAAATCTGTTCCTCACCAAAGAGGAACGACTGCATCAGCATCTGCCACTCCTTGGATCCTTCCCAAGGAAGCTGGCTATGGAGCCTCCTAGGGTTTGTTCAGAGTGGTGCTTGGCCAAGCTCTGGATCTCTCTGATTCACAGCATGAGGACAGTCACCGTCATTACTTCCAACCTGTGTTAAGCAGGTTTAAGCTATTCCCAACCCCGGCACATCCCAGGGCATCCAAATTGTGCCAGGCCCAGAGCCTATATCCACTGCCAGGGGTCTTGCCCAGCTGCCACAAAATGGAGTAGACTTCCGCAGCCCTCTTCCTTCCTCATACCTTCATTAATAGAGTGAATGACCTGCCTTTCACTGCAGGGTTCAGTTCCCTGGTAGGTAACAGCACTAGGGGGAAGGGATAGGCCAGAGTTTAGGGCCCTAGGTTACGTTCAAGAGACCTGGGTTTAAGTCATTGATCTGCCACACACTTCTTGTGTGATGCTAGGCAAGTCACTTAGTCTGTCAGTCCTGGTCCCTGGCCCCCTGCCTTCCCTCTCACAATTTCTGGTAACTAGTATTTCCCTCCTTCAGAAAAGTGTTTTAATTCATTGGATTTGGGATGATGGGTGACATAACCATGATAAACAGATGGTGGTATCATCTGTCACAACTAAGTCCCCTCATGCAACACTCAATACTAGGAACATTGGACTGGAAAGGTCTGCCTGACTCATCACAGCCCATGTCCTGATCTTGAATGCATCATGTTGCTTCATCCTTCTCATGCACTTACCATCCTCTCTCTTAAATCCACCCCGCCTGAATTTATTTGGGGCCAGTGCATATCTGTTGTTCTTGCAGCAATGTTGGCCTTAAGTCTAAACAGCTCTCTTCCTTGGTCTTTATATGCTTTTACCTGCAGTTCATGTGGACTGTACTCCCTGTAATCGATAGGAGAGTCTTCACTTCTGTTCCCCTTTTGGTCCCCGCTGTCTCTGACTCCACCTCCCTGTGCTTTCTTGTCCATAGCTCTCCAGTTGAGTCAGTTTTGTTCTATGCCATCACCACCCTGCACAACCTGCTGCTGTACCAAGAGGGTGCTAAAATGGCTGTGCGTCTGGCTGATGGCCTCCAGAAGATGGTTCCTCTGCTGAACAAGAACAACCCTAAATTCCTCGCTATCACCACTGACTGCCTTCAGCTCCTAGCCTATGGGAACCAAGAGAGCAAGGTGAGGTGGCTGGTTGCCTTAGGTCTTCCGTTAGCTTACTGGTAGTACTTACCCTGTGGTAGCTGGGATCCAGGCATGGGGTGAGGAAGCCACTCTGGGTGGAGGTTGCTGTCACTAGACAATGGGCATTTTTGGTCAGTTTGCCCATGAGCTAGAAGCTGGGCATGCCCCAAGCTAAGAACAAGCATGAACATTTCATACACTGCTTGGCTGTGCTGCACTTTCCCTTGCTCCTGCAGGGCTCAGTAACTTAACAATCGTACCTGACCACCTGCAGTGTTGTTGTTGTAGCACTTGGCTCAATCAGGCAAGTTGTTGGTTGCTCATAATGAGTGCAAAATGCCCAGTCCACCCCTTCCAAATGCAAAGTCCAGCTTTTCTGCTGGATTTCTCTTCACTGCCATTTCAGGCTGGACAGATATTTTTATTCTCAAAGCAAGACCATCTCCTTCCTCCTACACCATAATTATATAAACACACTCCCAGCATAGCCGTCATGTTTCTGTGCTATTTGGGGCAGTAGAATTTCAGCTCCAGCAGCTCCTTTCTCTGCTGCCCATGCAGAGAAAAGTGTTTGTTACAAAAATCAGAATTGTTGCACTTAACTCATAAGCAAGGCTGCAGGATGCTACTGATGCCCCCTTCTTCCCTGGTCTAACAAGACTGTTGGAGGCTCTTAGAGTGAAGGGTAGTATGGGTAGGAAGACATGCTAAGGTCATTGGTCCATGCTCTGTGGTTGTAGCTAATCCCAGATGCTTTAGAGTCTGATTTTAGGTGCATGTAGGGGACCTGCATGTGGATTTTATGCCTCACTTACACTGGAGGAATTGGGGGAAAAAAGGTTTTGAACTGTCTAGGACTTCTGCAGTGGGAACAAGTGGGTCTCCTACTGTCAGAGGACATGGTGTCCTTCATGGAAGGATCTGAATGACTTGAGTCAGGAAAGCAGAGCAGATGCCTCAGGGGTTGGAGCAGGTTGTGTGGGGTTGGTGCTTGGTAATGAGGCCTTGGTGATGTTGTATATTTGCTGCTGTGGCAGAGGCCTAACGCTGCTCTTCATCTTGCAGCTGATTATTTTGGCCAATGGGGGGCCCCAAGCCCTGGTGCAGATCATGCGCAGCTACACCTATGAGAAGCTGCTCTGGACCACGAGCCGGGTGCTCAAGGTGCTGTCGGTGTGTCCCAGCAACAAGCCTGCCATTGTTGAGGCTGGTGAGTGAGGCTCCTGCACTGGAGAAAGTGGTTTGTGAGGTAGAGGTGTCTGGTTCTGACTTGGAAGCTGAAGCTAAATGATGCATGGTCCTTTCCAGGCCCTATTGGGTGTCTCTTCTCCAAGGCAGAGGGCACAATGCCAAGTGAGGAGTTGAGCCCCATTGGGTTTGACTGGGAAACGGAAGAACCAGGGCCTGGCTCCTGTTCTGGTGCTGGCTAAGGCTTAATCAAGAAGCCTCTGAATTCTTCTGTAATGGAAATCAGCTGGTGCCGTCCTCCAAGGGCTGATAACAAATGCATGCATCGTTGGTGAGATGGGAAATAGATTTAATTTCTATTTGACACTTCACTTTGCTTCCAGCTGTGCTGTCTGTTGCTCATAATGGGCCCTTCATCTGAGACACTGCAAGATGACAGTCTTAATTGTATCATCTCAACACTTACCCTTGTTAAGGATACTGACTCTGCAGTCCTCTTCCATTGTGATGAACACATCGTGTCTCCCTAAAGAGTGCCAAGACGAGCACTTGCCCTTTGTCCTATCTGTCCTCCATCAATGGTATCTCCAGCCCTGTCTGACCTTCTGTCTTGGTCAGACAGTTCTGATGGGGAAGGGGGAGCTCTAGGGTTTTCACTAATGACATTCTGTTTCTATCAACAAGACGCCTACTGGCCTGAAGCCCGCACTTCCATCCACTCCAATATCACGTATTGTTTTGGTGTTTCCTTGGCCACATTGTCTGGATCTCCACTCCTGTGGTCTCCTGTCCTAACTTGTAGTCAGAGCTTTGAGGGTGGGGGGTGGTGCTGAGACCATTCCCAGAGGCCAGAGGGAATGGCTTCCCTGGGCACACACCAGTGCCTCTCTGTGGTGGGCCTGGTGTAGGTCTGTACTTGACTTGTTGGGGAACTCTCTTCTGGAAGCAGACAATCCAGGTGGAGAATTGGCTAATTCATGCCCTGCAGGTGCCACTCCAACCTTGCCTGGAGTTCAGGCACTTGTACTTCTTGGATTCTTGCACAGAGCAGCCAAACCTCCTCTTGTGCCTAGCTGCAGGTCTTTTATTTGGGTGACCTGGCCAGGTGCTAATTTCTGGCACAGGGTGAAGGGGCAGAATGTGTGTGAGCAGGTCCCTGTTGGCCTGCTATGAAGGTTGTCCCTCTTCATCATATTTTTTGCCCATTATCTGCCCTGGCATCACTCTTTAATATGGCACAGCACTGTATGAAAGCATCTAACCTGTATGACACATTGTGAAGGCACCACTAGTACTGTGCGTCTGGGGCTGTGTGTGGGGAAGCCGGGGCTGTTTGGGATATTTATGGATGGGCTGTATGTTTTTGTTCCTCTCTGGCAGGTGGTATGCAGGCTCTGGGGAAACATCTGACTAGCTCCAGCCCGAGACTCGTGCAGAACTGTCTCTGGACCTTGAGGAACCTCTCTGATGTGGCCACCAAGCAGGTGAGACTGCAGGACTAGGACAGTTAGAAAACCCCCAACACCCTTGCAGAGAAGTGTTCCTGAACAGAACTGGAGAGTGCATATTGCTCCAGGGAGGCACTAGATTTTGGACTGTTTGGCATGGGTCTTTATGGCCCAATGAAGTGCTGTGCAAAGATGCTCAAGCTAGCTCATTCACTGAAATCAAGATAGTCCATTAACATGGCAGCTAGCCCAGACTAATAGCCATGCAGAAAAGCTAGGTATAGTTATCCCAGGCAGGGTGCCATGCTAATGTGGCCAGGTTGCTTCTTGCTTGGGTGTCCTGTCCTGGCCTGGCACTGTTGTGTTGTGCAGACAAGAACACAGATCTGTGGTCAGGGGTCAGTGGTGTCCTAGCCCAGCTCCCCATCCCTGGGGCCAGCTCCCCATATCAGCTGTGTGTCAATGGCATGATTGCTAGGAGGCAGTGGAGATGTTGCCCTCCAGGGCAAATCCTGGTGGGTCATTGCTATAGGGATTGCAGTCTCGCTCTCTAGATACAGAGTTTGTCTGACATCTGTACCATGGAGGTGGGGGCAAAGCCTCCCCCTTGTGGCAGATTTAGCAGTGCTTGCCTCCTTGTATGGCTAGTGCATGTGCCCCATCACACCCTGGGGCCACTGGGTTCAGAGCTATGGCAGCAGCAGAAGCAGCCCTGTCAGCACCCTAGGGAAGGGCCTCTTGTTCCAGAGCTGGTGCTGGTGACTCACAGGAGCTTGTGCCAGACTGTTCTGGCAGCACACCCAGCCCACTGACCGTCCCCCCCGCCCCCACCCCCAGCAAGGGGATTATTGTTCATGATGCTGATGCAGTGGTTTCCATGGAAGCAGAGTGGGAGTCTGCACTGGGAGGATCTTTAGCCAGGACCAGGGATGGAAGCGCCAGTGTCCACAACTCCCTGTGGGATGCCCGTGAGTGTTCCCCCAGCTGCGGGCACTGACACTGGGAGTTCTGCTTCAGCACCTGCCACCGCACTCTTCCTCCCCCACCCTTCCCAGCGCTCCCTGATCTGTTCCCCATGTGGCGCTCGGCCGCATCTCCACATGGATTAGTATCTGATGCAGCACGGAAACTATTTGGGATCGTGTTGGAAAGCATCTAACTTGGTCCCCGGCGAGATGAACGAATGAAACCATTTGGTAGGCTGGCTCTGCTGAGCAGAAAGTAGTGGAATGCTGCTTTGTCTCCAGATTTCCAGATTTAACTCCTTCCTGTTCTCTGACTGGGCCCAGGACACCCCCTCTTACAATTCCTTCCCCCCCTCAAGCTCCATGCACCTTCTGGTTAATCTTAAATCCCTTGATCCCCTTGGTTTGCAATGACCCTGAGATCATCCAGAGAGCGTGCTGGCTTTTCAGCCCACTCAGAACAGCTGGGGATTGTATTGTTCACATGTTTCCAGCAGGAGGAACCTGGCGGAGATACTAAACTCCTTTGTAGAGCTACGCATGTCTGGAGTGTCTGTCACTCATGCTGTCCAAACAGCACAGAGAAATATCCATGGTTATATGAGCCCAGAGGCATGGGATTCTTGTTCTGTAAAACACAGCAATGAGCAAGGCTCCCAGTGCAATTAGAAACCCTGCTTGGGACCTGAGAACAATAATTAGCCTCTGGCATGGGGAAGGGACCAGCTGCAGACTGTCAAATTGTGTGAGTTCCTGGGCTTGCTGCAGTCTGTCCCGCTGTAGACCTGAGTGGCAATGTCCTGGGCTCCAGAGGGAGCTTAGTTCCCAGGGAAAGGTCAGCAGCTGAATGGCATGCTGTCATTGTGACTCTGAGGGCTGAGATGGATAGATTTCCATGCAGTGTGGCCGGATACAGACACTAGCTACCGTTTCCTGCTCCCGAGTTAGGCAGGGGTTGAGGGGAAGCAGTGCAGTACGAGGGCAGGGTGGTGGTTCCGTCCTCCTCTTGGACCAGCCATCAGGGGTGACATTCCCACCAACCCAGGCTTTGATCTTTCTCTGGGGCCCTGGGCATGCTGTTCCCTGAACAAGGGCTGCATGTACTGACTGCTGATTTCCATGGCTCCTGGGTAAGCTGCCTAGACTGGCAATGAATGGTGTTAGCCAGAGCAATGTGAGGTTTTCATGAGCTACTGGTCTTCTGCATGTTGCTCCACATTCTCTTTACTGAAGCAGTTGGGCTTGGAGAAGGATTCAGGGGGTTCCTGGGCCACATCTGGGAAACACCCATTTCTGACAAGCATGCATGGATGGGGTAAGGGATTTTCCTGCCTGGCTCATAGCAGAGGGGCTTGGCTCTGGGGTCTGGATGTTGTGTTCCCTTGTGCCATAACAGGCCCCTCCTACTTTAGGAGGAGAGTGTGTGTGTGTGCTGTAGTAAAGAGGGTGGCCAGCCTGCAACGTGTGTTTTACACATGGCACGGACAGTCTGTGTGTGTGGTATGCAGCAGATCAGGGAGGGGACAAGAGGCACAGTGGCAGGTAGGGCAGAAAGCAGAGGAGCAGATTGGGCAGGGGAAGGGGATCAGAGTGACAGTTGAGGAGGGTACAGGGCTAAGTTTTGGCAAATCTGTCAAAGAGGTTGGCTCTACTGCTGCATCACAGCCACCTCTGCAGTGATGCCCTTGGCCTGGTGGAGGTGGCATCCTTCTGTAAATGATCAGGGTGTTGGACTGTGGATTGCAGCATATGCTTGTAGGAGAGGCCCCATGGTCCCTCCCCATGCTGTGCTCTAGCTATATGTTGGCATTAGGGAGCGCTTGACTGTGGAATAGTCCTTATCTATCTCTGACCTGACACTGGTGTGGCTTAGCAAATGCTGTAATGCCAGCACTGCTGCCTCCCTGAAACCAGTTCCTTTGGCTTCAGGTGAGATGAGCAACATTCTTGTGACATGCTAGACTGGCAGCCCCTCTGCCCAAAGCTCCCTGGCAAACGTGGATCGTGGAGCCTACTTGGAGTGCAGCTTGCCAGTTTCTATACAGCAACTGCATAGCACGTGGAGCTCGTTACAGGATTTGCCCACCCAAAGCACTGGTGCTGATCCATGTGGGAGTTGCAAGGGCAGGTCCCAGGGGAGCTGAGTCCCAGTGGACTGTGAGGCAGGCACAGATGGGAGGGTAGGGGTGGTGCTGGCTGGCACAGGACTTGCTGTGGGCAGGAAGTGGCTTTCCGGGCAGGAGAGGAGCTCTAATCCTCGGAGGCAGGACAGCTCAGCTGTGCCAACGTACAAGCTGCTTGGATGTGACCTTGGGAAGCTGTCAGAGCCTCAGGGAGGGAGCAGAGGCTATTTTGAGAGGCAAATTGCAGCTTTGGGAGAGGGCAGTTGTGTCCGTGACAGCTTGGGTCAGTCAGCGTGTGGGAGGGGGAAGGGAACAGATCCTGGCTACTCACCCCTCCTGTCCCTTCACCTCTGGTCCTGTAGGAGGGTCTAGATGGAGTCCTCAAGATCCTGGTTAACCAGCTGAGCTCTGATGATGTGAACGTGCTGACCTGTGCCACTGGCACCCTCTCCAACCTGACCTGCAACAACAGTAAGAACAAGACACTGGTCACACAGTCCAATGGGGTGGAGGCCCTGATCCACACCATCCTGAGAGCCGGTGACAAGGAGGATATCACCGAACCAGCTGTCTGTGCCCTCCGGCACCTCACCAGCCGGCACCCTGAGGCCGAGATGGCCCAGAACTCTGTGCGCCTCAACTATGGCATCGCAGCAATCGTCAAGCTGCTCAACCAGCCTAACCAGTGGCCGCTGGTCAAGGTAGCATGGCAGGAGAGGCTCTGGGGATGTTTGGGGCTGGGTGCAAAGCCATTGGATGCTAGTGGGGCTTGATATGATGCCTCTTGAACCTTGACATGAGAGGGTGGGCACTGGCTTAATGCACTTGTTGCCACACTGCCTCGGCTGGGTTTGGAAGCAAGCCCTGGAGCACAAGGCAGCCTGGCTCCCTGCTGTTTCCTTGCCTGTGCCATGCAGGTAATGGGAGGAAGTGGTTCCTGCCCTCAGTTCTCATTGAATCAATATTTGTCCTGCCCATTCCTGCCAGCAAGGGAGGGGGTGGATCCCTGCATGGCAAATCAGCAGGCTGACAAAAGACTTTAAAAGCTGCCACCTGCTGTGTTAGCAGGGCAGAGGCCTGGACTAGCAATGGATTCTGCCTAGGAAGGATGTAGCTGGATTCTGGCAGGTAGTTGCTGCCCCTGATGAGCTGTGTGTTGGGGTGGCTACTGGCTCTGAACCCCTGCCAGGTGCACGTGAGGCTGGCATTAACACCAGGGCCCCTGCAAGGTGGACAGAAGGTTAAATGAACCGCCTGACCCCCTGGCCTGTGCCAGACTACTGTCATGAACAGATGAGGCCAGATAGCATGCAGCTGCTGCATCCACCTGCCTCCCATCCAACGGCCCCTTCCTCCTCCTCCCTGGCAGGCTACTATAGGGCTGATCCGCAACCTGGCCCTGTGCCCAGCGAACCATGCCCCGCTGCAGGAGGCTGCTGTGATCCCTCGCCTGGTCCAGCTGCTAGTGAAGGCTCACCAAGATGCCCAGCGCCATGTGGCAGCTGGCACGCAGCAGCCATACACAGTGAGTACAGCATTGGAGAGGCTTGGTGGTTGGCCAGGGGAGGGGGGAAGCTAAATGCTGGGTGGAGGGTCTTTGTGTCATTCCTTAAGGGCATAGCTCAGCTAACTCTGCATTGTACCTTGTCTAATGACCCCTCCTGGGTGAAGCTGGCCAGCCTGCACTGGACCCTTAGGTGCCAGCTAGATGTCTATCTACTTGGTGTCCCTACTGCTGTGACTGCCGTGGGTGTACTTTGATCCTAGAGGGATTGCTCTTCCCTTCATGCCCTGCCCTCGTGGGCCTTGATAGCGACTCAGCCTGCCATATCTGCTCGAAAACAGCCAACAGTGCAGTTTGGCAAGGGAGAAACATCAAAAAACAAATACCTGCCATGAGTCAATGAGGAGGCCTCCCCTGCAGTTGTGGGTAAAGTTTGTGCCTGGCCTCTAGAGCTACTCCATGTGAGAGCTACTCTCCAAGTGTCATCCCTGTGGCATGACCCATCCCCACTGCTGGGAAGTCCCTGGAAGAAGAAACTCCTCTCATTAGCACTGCTGCAGGGATCAGAGTTATTAGCACCCCCCGATTTGCCCTGAGTGCTCGAGGTGGGGTGAGGTGGAATCTCTTGATACTGAGCACTTGCTCCTTTGCAGGATGGAGTCAAGATGGAAGAGATAGTGGAGGGCTGCACAGGAGCCCTGCACATCCTGGCCCGGGACCCCATGAATCGCATGGAAATCTTCCGACTCAACACGATTCCTCTCTTCGTACAGGTCAGGGGCTGGAACCAGCCACCAGGAGGGCAGCATGGGGATGCGGGAATAAGAGAAACTTGCTGCAGGACAAGGACATAGTCATGGAGAGCACTCTGCTCCTTGATGGCTTGTGTGTCTTGTGGGGTCCACATGCATTTGCTTAGCCTGTAGAGGATTTGCCATCCAGCTCCAGAACTACTGGGCATGGGACAGTGCAAGTCAGAGAAGGCATCTGCTCAGCTGCTGGTGCAAGTGGTGTGGGGGGTCAGGAGTTAAGCGTCCGTTGCTCTTGTGTGATGTTCCTGTTGCTACACATTGTTCCTGATATCTCCCAACAGCTCCTTTATTCCCCGGTGGAGAACATTCAGCGTGTTGCAGCTGGAGTGCTGTGCGAACTGGCCCAGGATAAGGAAGCAGCTGATGCCATTGATGCCGAAGGAGCCTCAGCTCCTCTGATGGAGCTTCTGCACTCCAGGAATGAAGGCACAGGTGAGCCTAGCTGGTTGGGTCTGCCCTCTTGCAGGTGGGTGGGAGCAGAGCTGCCTGAGGTTGCCTCATGCTTGGTTCTGTCTTTTCCTTGTTTCCCCTCCTCCCCTGCAATCTGTCAGGTCCCTGCCTTAGGGTCAGCTGAGTGTCCTCCTGCCAGGCCGCAGCAAGTGCTATAATATTATACCCTTCCTGGAGGCATAGGGTTGCCTTGATGGTAGCCCAAGCCAGCTGGCTGGTTAGGAGAGTCCCCAGTATGCAGGGTCCCTTCATCATCCCATCATTTCCCTGAAGCCCTGCTTTTAGCTGGGCTCCACTTCTGACATAGAGGGGCACTTACAAAAGAATGGCAGCCTGTAGCCACGTCTTGGAGACTTGGTGCCGGCACACCGGGGCCGCTTTGTCTTCGGGGCTTTCAGGAGTGTTTGGGCAGATTGGTTGTGACAGTCCCACAGTAACGTGCAAGGTAATTAAATGCAGCACAGCTTGTTGGAGTGGAAATGATTTGGCCATCTGCAGAGAGGGGAGCGAGTCTCCCTGTACCATTTCCTGGCATTCAGAGGCTTCCTCTTTTCAATGTTCTCCCTTTTCTCTCCCTTCTTCCTCCACCTCCAGCCACCTACGCAGCAGCTGTGCTGTTCCGCATCTCCGAGGACAAGAACCCTGACTACAGGAAGCGTGTCTCTGTCGAGCTCACCAACTCACTCTTCAAGCACGACCCTGCTGCTTGGGAAGCAGTAAGTGCCCAGTAACTCCAGGGACTGGCTGCTGGCTCAGGGCAGTCTGTGGGTGGGATGGGGTGGCACGCTGTCCCTGGGAGCTCCCTCCTCCTTCCAGAGCAGTCCAGGGCCCCCTCTGGCCAGCTCATGGCCCTGAGTGGTGACACAAGGGCTTCTATCCAGAGCCGAGCTCTGCCTTGTTGAGGGGCTAAGGTCCTTCAGAAAACTCCTGCCTCCACCATGAAGGGGGCTTATGCAGGGGATCTGAGTCAGTAAGTCATGTTTCTGTCATCCGCTTAAATACCTCTGCAGATCCTCCACTGCTCAAAGGCTTTGAGGGAACAGATCCCCCCCCTCACCCCCACAGCTAATAAAGAGGCTTCTTGCCAAAATGTGTCTGAAGGAGAAATTGGATTTGGATAAAACAGGAGCAACACTCTGTTAGCCTCTGCTTTCATGACCATGTGCTGCATTCTGGGGGGAGATGGGAGAGGGTGGGGGTTGTTTTCTGTTTCTAGATGCAAAACCATCTAATAAAAGAGGTCTTAATGCTTGTATTAGAGATCAGGCCTGGGACATAAAAGCTCCGCTTAAGAATGGATCCAACATGCTCCTGCTTCAACCTTGAGATCTCAGGGAGATGTGTGGTCCTCACACTTGGAACAGTGGGTGAAGGGAGCTTAATGGAAGGGCAGGGAGAGAATTGGGGTTCCTGTGACTGCAGGTATCTTGCATTGGCTCACCCTCCCCACCTTCCTTTCTTCGACCTGGGGTTCTCCCATAAACCACCTCTTGGCTTTGGCCTGACCCAGAGGCTGCAGAACTCTGTTCTCTAAATTAGTGATGTGGCCTGATGGGAGCCTTGGCTGCCCTGCAGTACATTGTCCTGTGGCCTTGGCTGCAGGTGTAGCCAATCCTTGGCTCAAGCGCATTTCAGGCACTGTCTGGGCAGCTTTTGTGTATGTGTGCATACTCCCTCAGACCCTGTTGTGTTCCTTCTCCCTAGGCCCAGAGCATGATCCAAATCAATGAGCCCTACACAGATGGTAAGTACAATGAACATGCCCAGATCATTGCAGTCAGGCCCTGTCTCTCCTGGTCTCTTTAGTTTTCCAATGATGCATTTGACTTGAGGGACATTTGGGGCCATTGCACTGGGGGGTGGTGGTGGTGAGGGAACATTAGTCAAGGCACAACAGCCCTCTGCCACCCAGACCCCCAGTATGACATCCTTACAGGTCTGGGATGCTAGGCCTGAAGTTCTTCAGTAACTTGTGTGTGTGTGTGCACATGCGTACATGTCTAGTCCACCAGCCTTTAGCATCTGGGGCCATTTGGGGACAGGCAGAAGAAGCACGCTGCGCTAAAAATAAGCCCAGGCACCAGGTGACTCATTGAGTGCCTTTCTGTAGGCTGGCTCGACTCTCCCCTTCCTGAGCCCCAGCCGTGTTCATGTCTGCTCTTACCATCTGCTTACATTTGGAGCACGGCTAGCTCAACCCTCAGAGCTCTTTCCAGAACTGCAGGAGAGTGCGCTGCTGCCCACACACGAAGCTGCTTTGGAACCTTTGCTGTTCTCCCAGCTCAAGCGAGGAGACATCCCCTTTTCTCCAAAAAGGTTTCCATAGAGAAGAGTGAGAGCAGCTGTCCTCCCTTGCCACAGTGGGCAAGATGCAGGGCAGTGGGTTTAAATGGCAACAAAGCAGATTGAGATTAGATCTGTAAGAGCAGTGGGGCGATACTAATTAGCTGTCCAGGGAGGTCATGGAGTCTCCTTCGTTAGAGGCTTTCAAGATGATGATGCTGAATAAGCATACATCTGGGGTGGATCAGGAGTACTGTGTCCTGCCTTCATGTAGGGGGTTGGAGTAGATGGCCCTTGATCCCTTATAATCCAGTGATTTTTATGATCACTTATGGGGGTTTATATTGCTCCTGCTTCCAGGGAAGAGTCAACCTCAGACAGGGTCCCATAGGACAGGCTGATGCTATTAGGTATGTTTTGTAACATTGGGTGCTGGGCATTGCCAGATGACTAGATGTCCCCCAAACTAGTTCAGTCTGGCAGTTCAAATGGGCCCTGGGAGCGAGAAGGCTGCAAAACATGCACTCTTTGCTGTGGGAATAGTGGTGGTGCTGTCTGGCCTGCTGGTGGATGTCTGGCTACAAGTTGATAGGTCCTTTTCCCCTTTCCAATGTAGATCTGGAGCCTGGGTATCGCGCCATGTATTCAAATGACATTCCCCTGGACCCCATTGACATGCACATGGATATGGATGGAGACTACCCCATGGATGCCTACAGCGATGGGGTCCGAGCACCCTTTGCTGACCACATGCTTGCCTAACTGGCTTCTCAGGCACTGAACAAGGTAGGGGCACTGTGGCTTTGCTTGGGGAAGTGGGAGTGAACACACATGCCTTTTACTGGGCAGCAAGGGTGGCGCTGCTTATTGTGTATAGCAGAGCTGATTTGCTGAGCATAAAGAAAAGCCAGAGGCCTCTCTGCTCCCTTCTGGAGACAGAAGAAGAAGGCCTGAAGAGTGGCTGACTCCTGTGTTGTGTAGTGCATGGCATGGGAGGTGTACATTTACCTGGTCAGCACTTTCTTTCCTTATGGGCAGTATCTGCCCTTTGGCCCATCTGGGGTTTTGTCCTTTGGTGATGCAACCATTAAAGCACATGGTGTTTTAAAGTTCATGGTGACAGTTCACAGGCCTGGGGTCTCCCCATCACATGCCATTGCCAGGCAAGAGGTCAAGTCAAAAGGTGGCCTGGGCCGGGGCTGCTAGAGCTCAGTGGACCCCCAGGCAATAAAGGAAGCACCTGGCAGAGTCTAGAGCCCCCGTTACAGCTTCAGGTTTATTCGAAGAACAGGGTGCTGGGATTCTGTAGCTCAATGATTTGCACCCAAGAGCAGAAGACATAGTTCTTGAAAACACCGCAGTAGCCTGGTGACCCAGCTCCATTTAACTGCAAGAGCCAGGCACCTCTAACTGAATGCTTTCTGCCCTGTGAAGGTATCCACTCTTCCAGGCTGTGGGGAGCTGGTTTTTATTTCCTTTTCATTCATAATGAGGAAGCAGTGACATGGGAGCTGGTGTCCAGGCTGCTGCCAAGCTGGTAAATCCACCCAAAACTACTTCCCATAGCATATACTAGAATGTAGTAACATGATGTGGAGCAGGTCACTGGGCTGTTCTCAGTCGGCACCCGGGCATGGGACAGGATTTTTCTTTCCAGTATCACTAGAGGAGAGGAATGGGTGAAGGACAGTGAATGAACCGAGTGCCTGGGATTTTCCTGCTTCTTGAAAAACTGTTCCCCAATCTGGAGATATGTTGCCAACTGCCTGTGACCACTTCCGGCTCCACCTCCCCCCAGTCTCCCTTTGAATCCCGTACTCTGACTCTCTGTGCTCTCTTCCCCTCCTGTTCCTCTGCAGGTGTTTTCTCTGTACAGAAGAGGGTGGTCCCAGAGCTGAGCATACACAAGAAGGACTTGGGAGACAGAAGTGCCTGAGATGACAAACTTTTCCATTCCCACGAGAGGTTTTATTTTTTAGATTTTTTTTTCTGCTGTGGGGCTGTGGAAAAGGCCCTTCCCTCCTGGGACTGCTTCAAACACCCTACTGCCAGCATCCAGCCAATCCGAGATACTGTTTCTGAAGCTTTAAAACACCCAAACCTTGCATTGTTATCCAACTCTCATTGGCATAATAGTCTTTTCTATAAATATATATTTCTCTTGTTTTTTTTTATTTTTAATATGGTGCAAATGGCTCTTGCCGTCTGATTCATTTAAGATTGTGCTTTTCTTTTTCTTCCCTCCCCCTCCCTAACGTCCTACTCTTTTGTTTTCTGTGTTAAGTGTTTTTAAAAAGAAACCTTCACATTTTTGGAAAAAGAACCCAAGCCTTTTGTTTTCTACAAACTTTACATTAACCTTAGCTCATCTGCTGAGTTTGCTGAAAACAAATGGTGCCATATTGTGTACCCCTGGATTCTTTGTTCTATCCACTGGGGTGTGTCTACTGCTTCATCTTTTTCCAATCAGACATCGGTGAGCAGAAATTCAGTGTAACTGTCCTTACAATAGAGGAGCTGACTCCAGCTGTTAGGAACTGTGTCCTTGTACTGATCAACTATTGCACATCTTAACCTCCTCCCTTTCTTCCTGGTGAGTGGCGTGCCCCCTCCTTTCCCTTCATCTCCCTCCCTCCCTCCCTCCCCCCCGTGCATTTTTCTAAAAGTGACTCTAGAGCTGATGGTTTATGCTTCGACTGGAAAGGGACAGACATTTCTTGGCATGTGGTTCAGGAATGGAGGATTTTATTATTTCTGTAAGTTTTTTTGTATAGACCAAAGCAAAGAATAAAATAACCCATTCCCATGCCTGCGCTACTGTGAACTGCTGCTTCTATTCATGTCTGTATCTGGGGTCAGCAGAGGTTATTTGGAAATAGGATTTTAGTCAGGGGGTTAAAATAAGTGTGTTTTCCTTTCCAGCCAAAGGTTCAAGAGGCTGATTTGCCTTCCAGCTGGGGAGGGCTTTGCTGCTTCCTCTACAAGTGGGTTTGTGGCAGAATGACCTGATGTGACCATCTGCATCTCAGTCTCAAACTCAGAGAATGGAAACAGTCTTCCTCATGGGGCCAGGGTAACTGAGGGGGCATTGGTACATTAGTGTGGCTGGATTTCTGCTGCCAGCCTTGTCCAGGGACTTGTTTCATATGGCTTCCAAAACTTTTGCTGGGCACTTGACAACAAATGGAACAACAAGGTCCTTTCCCTGTGGAACTGCTAATTTAGGGTTAGACATGATGTGGCTGGAGGGTGGGGGGTGGGTTGAGTACTAAAGAGGGATGTCAGGCAGAAGGTTTCCACACTGTGACCTTGTGGTTTCAGCCTTGCTTCACTTGGTGACTCTCCACCCCACACGTTTGAGAGGAAGAATCCAATAAGCTGATTTAGGTGGTGGAGTAGTGGTCAGGGGCTATGTGGGCAGAGCTGATTAAAGCCCCTGTTAGGATGGTGCAGAGACTTGGGTGAAGGGGAGGAACAGCTGTTTGTGCTGGAGTCTAGACTTTGCTTTGAGTGCTAGCTCTGGGCGAGAGGTTCACAGCATCAGTATCATTGTCCTTCCTGTGCTGGCGCTGGCACGTAGGGCAGAAATGAGTCCCTTTTGTTTCTCTCCCTGCAGGTTTAACAGCCGAGCCCTGTTTTTATGATCACTGGCTTATGAGGTTAGGGGTTAACCGTGCTTTTAGCTATCCCCACTTCATCCAGTCTTGGGACCAGCAACCCCACCAATGTGTTGTGGGAGACGGTTGGGGTAACGGCCCTGCTCATAACTCAGGAGCCCAGCTTAAGTCAGATACTGACTGTCTGAGTACTTATTTTATTCCATTGCCACAGCTTGGATGTCCTGGCCTGGAATTTGAGGGGAGAGGAGGAAATATTTCCATCTGACATGGCTGTCCCAGACCTGAGTTGCAGTGAGGCTGTACTGGAGTAATACAACTGAGATATAGGTAACCAAGTGCCTGCTGGCCATATTGAGGGAGATGTAGCCAGGTGGTACTCCTTGTCTCCCCACTACATGGCCACAGCCCTGCCTGAGGAAAAAGTCTGTGGAGGCTGCTCTCTGCAGCCTGTCACTCTGCATCTTTGCGGCAGAGTCAGTGGCTCACGTGTGCCTAGCAGGTGCTGAGCTTGACCCAATGCACCTCGCTTAAATGGGAAGGGGCTTAGGGTTACCTGTAGCAAGGCAACCTTGCTGTTCTTCTCCAGCACCCTCCAGATTTCTCTGCATGTCTGGAAATGAAGAATGGGCTAGATAATAGGAGGCATTCATGCTCTGGACAGCTCAGCCCAAGGTTCTTCAATAATGACATTCATGCAGTAAGATACCATGGAGGGGGGAACTTAGCACAGATCTGCCTTTGGCAGTTTAAGGGTTGTCTTGACTGCCTGGGATCTTTCTTCTTTGCTTCTGCTTGGTGTGAACAGACAGGGCTTCAGGCTGCCTCGTAGACCAGGGGAGCCTTGAGGTGAACAGGGATGTCTGCAGCCCTTTGGTTAGGTGGGGTGGACTACAGTGCAGTCCCATAGCTGGTTATGGGCCTGCTGTGTTTCCAAATGGTGGGTCATTAGCATGCCAATGCCATCAGAAGTTCCTTTTCTGCCTATTAAAAAGTTAGGAGGTAAAAATCCTGGTGATTAAAACATCTGTTAATTAGGCAACATCACTGGCATCTCATCTCTACTGCCATTTTGGAGTTTGCTTTAATGAGCTCTGGGGGATAAACATGCTTAGTTCTGGAGTGAACCTCACTGATTGATAGAATGGAGGCTGGAAGGAGCTATAATAGGCTGGGTTAAGAAATGACTGACTCCAGCTTGTGCTAGCTGCCTTGTTGCAAAGTGCAGCTGTCATTGCAAGAACAGATGGCAAGAGGGCAATGCTCCCATCCTTGGCACTCTTGCTGACAGCTATTCCCTGCCCGTGCAGCGCACAACAAACCCAGGCACTTGGATGTAGAACCCTGCTGTGGGATTGGAAATGGCTTGTCCATGAAGATACCTACTAACCAGAAGAGCTGCCCATGTGCTCGGTAGGCTCCAAGCTGATGGCCCATCCCTTGCTGAGCCTGCAGATGGTGTGTTGGTGCCAGCTGCTGGTGGAAGGGTGGCTTGACAGCATGACACCCTGGCATGGGAGTACTACCTGCATGAGGGGCTGGGAGGGGAGAAGTGTCCCAAGGGGGCTATGTCCACTTGAAACCTCATCTGCTTTCGACCAGGTCATCTTGCCCCGAAGAGAAGTACGGTACCTGCCACCTCTAGGTTTCGCACTTGCATCTTCCTCTCCTCTCCTTTGTTGTAGAGTCAAAAAAGGGTCATGCAATAAGGGCATGTGATCTTACCTTGTGGTTCCTGCAGCAAGTGTGTCTCTGAATGCTGAGAGCTCAAATTCAGTAGCCCTCTGTCCAGGGTCAATCAGCTGCAAAAAATAGAGTAATCTTTTTGTGTTGAGGCTCTTGCTTGCAACCCGTGGTTATTGCATGGTTCTTCTCACTTTGGTGTCCCCCAATTGGCAGCCCTGCTTTACATGCCACAGCTACTGTGGGAGTCGAGCATTGTGGTAGAAGATGATGCACAGCATTGAAGGGTGAGAGATGATTCAATGCCTTTGCTGCTCTGATGTCTGGTGGAACCACCATAATGAGCCCTTGGAGGGACAATGAGGTGATAGGGTTGTAGGCCTCTCTGGGATGTACAGTTCTTTCCAGGCTCCTTGGAAAGCAGCCCCATAGGCTGTGGGCAGTAGTCTGCAGCCTCTTGGGCCCTAGCATCTGTTCAGGCCTGCATACTGGCTCTGGGATTGTGACTCACCAAGCTGCAGCTAAGACATTTTGCAGTTCTCCAGTTGGCAATACTGTTGGAGCCACCCAGCAGGAGAACTGTGCAAAGGCTTTTGGGGTAGGTGAGGCCTGGCTGCAGGCAGAGGTCCTTTTGGCAGCTGGGATTCCTCATCAGTGGGAGTTCCTCATCAAGGGTGTGATGGGTGGCCAAGAGCCTGGCAGATGCTCGCTAGGTCCTAAGCACCTGGCTCTCCTCATGGGGCTGAGCTCTCCCAACTGGACCGAAGCTCCATTCTCTGTGTGACTCCTCCTGTCTCAACCAGTGTAAGAAAATGCTGCAGTGCCACTGTTCTCTCCTCCCTTCATGGTAAGCTTCTCTGTGCAGCATCTGCATAAGCCAATCTACCCTGGATCTCCCCTGAGCCCTGTCCCTGGACTCACAGGGCTGTCACGCTAGCCTTGGTTGTAGAGACCAGAAACGTGGGACACATCAAATGAGCACCAGACTCTTCACTTTTCTAGTGTCAGCCCTAGCTCTGCACTGTCTTCAGTTATGCTGGACTACACAGCTCTCTTTAATAAATGGGCTGATTTCATTACAAACACAGGAGCTGAAAGGCTCATCTAGCCTGTGGCTCCCCTGTACTGAACCCCAGAGTTCCCTGTTTTCTTCTGGTCCAGTCCCTGTGGCCAGACCGCCATCTCTGGGTACTCACTGAGCATCCTTCTATGACGTGGAATAAGACCTGCGTTGAGGCAGCTGCTCCTGGTTTGGACTCTGGACCTCCTCTTCAGTCCTCTCCATGAGGCAACACCCTCCTTAATGTGACACTAGCCTTGGAAATCAGCGTGGAGTGGCAGGGAGACTGCATCAGCTTATTTCAGCCACGGGAACAATTTGGAGAGAGGAGGAGAGGTGGTAAATAACACCTATTGCCTGGGGTTGTGTGCGAGGCTGGGGAGCAGCTCTGCCCTGTGAGCAGAGGGAGGTGTGGGGCAGAAACAGGCCATGACAGCAGTGCACGCTCCAAGCGCTGTCTGAGCTCCATCCGCACGGCTCTAGATTTTGTTCCCAGGATCCAGTGGTGATGAGCCTGCTGATGGGGCCTGTTTGCTGCATTTCAGCCTCATTTTAACTCCTCATTCTCTTGCTCTCCACTCTTCACCGTCTCCTTGTCCTTTCTTTGCTGTAGCAAAGCCTGTTTCATGCTGCTGCCAGCAAGATGCTAATCAGTGCAGCACATCTGTTGGTGACATGGGGTGGGAGCCATGATCAAAGGGAATGGGGAACAAAGTCCCAGCCTTCTTCCTCCCCTGTCTCCCTGCTTGCTGTCAACATCAAACCTGCTTGGGCCTGGCGTGTTCTCTTTACCTGCCTAATTGATTTCCTTTGCTGTCAAACAAAGGCACTGGGTATGGGGCACTGCTGTGCTGGAAGGGGAGATGAGGAGCTGTGGCTTTGTAAGGAAGGGGCTGGTTCCTTGAAGCTGAGGGTGAGATTCTGGGGTCTAGCTGAAGCCGGGGGAGAGGCAGGGACCTGCTGGTTAAGCAGAGGCCTCAGGTGTGGGGTGTCTGAGTTCTGGTCCTGGTCCTGGCTTCTGACCAGTTACTTAGATTTTGGGTGAGAGCAGGGAATACAAGACTAGCCTCATGCTCAGCACGGGCTGGAGTGCTGTGTGCCCATAGCTGGCACTGTCCCATTTATCCAGTTTTCTCTCCTTCTATGCTGGTTTGTGCATATCTTTTTACAGCACGTGATGAAGTGACCTTCAACCAATGAAAGCACATGTGTATGATGTGTGTGTGTGTGTGTGTGTACATACATGTGTGTGTATATGTGCACCTTCTGCAATCCCTCACAGTAGGGGATTATTGTCTTCTGTGTGTCCAAAGATGGCTGATGAGGCCTGTCTGGGACACAGGTGCACACACACTTTGGTTAGTCTATAAGGTGTAAATCTACCCTGCCCTCTGTTTGTTCTTCCTCTGGTTTAACTCTTCCACCAATGCTCTGAGCTCCCATCTGGATGACTGCACTGAAAGGGCTTCCCTGTCTCTTGCTCTGAGGGCTGTAGCCTAGGGAAGTGACTTCAAGAAGACTCGGACTTCCTTGTCTGTTCTTCCCTATGTACAGGTCCATCCTGCCCATGCTGCTGAATCCTGAATCTTGGAGGGGAATAGTGGTTTTGGCAAGCATTGTTCTCACGGAGTTGGGGTGGTCTGGGATGGAATCTTGAAGCAGGTTATAGGAAAGTCAAACTTGAGGTCATCTAGTCCAGCCCCCTGCTTAAGGCTAAACCATCTCAGCCAAGCATCTGTCTAACCTGCTCTTGAAAATGTCTGGAGATGGAGATTCCATGGTCTCGCCACATAGCCTGTTCCAGTGCTTGACCACCTTTTGTAGTTAGAAAGTTTTACCCAACTTCCAACCCAAATTTCATCTGGTTCAGCTTGAGGCCATTGCTCCTAGGCTTCTTCCTTAGAGCCACAATAAAAGGCTACCTCCATCCTTTTTATAATCACCCTTCAGGTATTTGAAGACTGTTATCAAATCTCTTCTCAGACTTCTCTTCTTCAGCCTAGATAATCCTAGTTCTTTTGCCTTTCCTTTTAAGTCATGCTTAGATTTCATAGATTTCGTAGACATTAGGGCTGGAAGGGACCTCGGAAGATCATCGAGTCCAGCCCCCCGCCCAAAGGGCAGGAAGTCAGTTGGGGTCACAGGATTCCAGCAAGATAAGTGTCCAAATTTGCTCTTGAAGGTGTTCAATGTAGGTGCTTGCACAACCTCCGATGGCAGGCTATTCAAGACCTTGGGGGCCGGACAGTGAAGAAATTCTTTCATATGTCTAGTCTGAAACGGTCTTGCAGTAGATTCATAGATTCATAGATGTTAGGGTCAGAAGGGACCTCAACAGATCATCGAGTCCGACCCCCGATGGGCTTCTTGGCCCATCTTTTTTGCTGTTCTCTGCTGGACTATTTCCAATCTATTCACATTTTTCTTGAAGTGTGGGGCCCAAAACTAGGCACAATACTCCAGGCGGGGCATCACCAGTGCTGAATAGAGCAGCAGAATCAGTTTCCTTGATTTGCAAGAGATGCTTGTGTTAATACAGCCCAATAAACTCTTGGCTTTTTTTGCAACAAGATCACACTGTTAGCTCATATTCAACATTTGGTCCACTATAACCCCCAGGTCCTTCTCTACAGTGCTGCAGCTTACCCAGTCATTCTCCAGTCTGTATTGCACATGCAATTATTCCATCACATGTGCAGGACTTCACACCTGTCGTTTTTGGATTTCATCTGCTTGATTGCAGACCATTGCTAGTGTGTGGATCATTCTGGATCCTAGCCTTACCATCCAGAATGTCTGCAATTCCACCCAACTTGGCGTTATCTGCAGATTTGCTAACTGTGCTGAATCCTATTGTCCAAATCCTTAATGATTATTGTTAAACAGTACCAGACTCAGGAGAGACCCCTGGAAATCCCATTCAATATCTCCTCCCTATTAAATATTGAGATTTTCTTGAGACATGTAGACACTGAACCTTTCTTTCATGGTACATGTGGCTAGGTGCCCCATCTCTTCCTTCAGGTGTGGTCTATGGCTATGCCCTGAGGCATTTGCTGTGAATACTCCCCAATCTTCAACTACTGTGGGAAGGAGAAGCTGCTTAGGTGACAGGCAGTGTCTTAGGTCTGGCATCAAACACCTCCTATGATTACCCCAGCCCACTTGGAACTGCCCTGGGGGAGATGTGGATTGGCAACGTCTCAGGGGGCAGAGCCCCCAGGCCCCATTTACCCAAGAGGATCAGGACTGCCTACTCCATAATGTGTTCCCTACATCAAGGGCTCCTCTCATCCCTGCTCTTAGCAGGTCATTGCAAAGCTGTGCTTCCTGTTAGCTATGCTCTGTGTCTCTCGGTACATAACCAGCTGCCTTGCACTTATGTGCGGCAAACCATGGGCTGCAGCCCTGGCCACATGGGTGAGCAGGCAGCAGCCTGCCAAGGGGAAAAGTGGGCTTCTGGCATTTAGCGCAGTTGGTCAGGGGCAGGGTGGCTGTTCCTGCAGCAACCTCTCCCTGGCTTCAGTTTCCACATCCTGTTCAGCTTCTCCAGTGTCACTTGTCCTCTTGTCTCTGTACTGCTGAGGGCTCCTTTCCTGTAGTGCTGGGGGAACAAAGATGCAGCAGGGGCCAAAAAGGTCCCCTCTTGCTAGGGCACCACATGGGACAGCTGCTGGTATGAGGAGAGTTCCTAGCTTTGGTATCCACACATGGCCTGACAAGGAGGCTAGAGCATGTCCCCTGTGGCTCTGGGGAGGAGGGGAGGGAAATTGGTGACCTCAGAGCAAGCAGGCAGCTGTTGAGGGATTTAAGAAGCTGAGCAATGGGCCTGAGCCCCTTGGGGAGGTGGCCCATCTTGGTGTGGGTGGCCATCTTGCTTGGGGAAGAGATGCCATTTGTGCCCAGGGTTAAGTGGGGATGTTAGCAAGAGGGAAGGCAGAACAGCTGCTTCCAGTAGGTTTGTCTGGCCTAGGGCTTGCCAGTGCTGCATCTGCCTCTCGCACAAAGAAAGGGTCAGGTGCCTTGTAGACCAGCTGCCCTGGGAGCTTATAGCATCAAGTGCTGTTTTCTTTCTTGAAGTTCAGCCCCTGTATAGTAAGTGGTGCAGGGACTAAGCATCCCAACAACACTCAACCCCAGATCCTGTGTCCTGACAGTAACCAGAGCCATCTCCCCAGCCTGCCAGCTGGTCTTGGACCTAAACATGGCAGCTTTGCTCAGCAGAAGTGATTTCCAGTTATAGGAGGTTGAGGCATAGGGTAGAAAGCTGGGCAGAGAAAGTGGACCAGGGGTAGGGTTACCATACATCTGGGTTTTCCTGAACATGTCCTCTTTTTGGACCTTCAAATCTCCGTCCGGGCAGTTTTTTTTAAATATGAACCAATGTCTGGGATTTTGCTCTGCTCTGCTGGTGGGAGCAGGGGGAAGGTGATTGGAGGCAGCGGGCACACAGGTGTCTGTCTACACCCATACACACATGTGGCTGGCATGCAGCCAGACAGGGTCATAGAAGCATCCCTAGCAGCGGATGCAGGTAAGTCTATGGGGGGCAGGGGTTCAAGGGCCAGGGCTTGGGGACTATCCAGGGGTTGAAGTGTGGGTGTGGGGTGGTGCCTGCCAGCGCTGGGGAAAACTGTCTGGGTGCCAGGCCTGCTGCAGGGTAGGAGGGTGGGGGGCAGGTACCTGCCCCTCTAGTGTGGGAAGGGAGCAGGGGAGCCCTTTAAGGGCAGCGGGGAGCTCTGTGTGGCCTGGCCGGTGGCACTGGAGCTGGTGCCTCTGCTTGCATGGCTGGGCTGGCTGGGAGATGCTGCCCAGATTGGGTCATGGCCAGGCTGCCTGGCACAGCACGGGAGCCTTAGCCCAGGATGGAGGTTGCCACAGGCATCCCCACTTCCCTATCCGTACTGGGGCTAGACTCTCTCTGCCGCTGTGCTCCGGCCTGGTTGGGACGGGAGCAGCTGGGGGCCCAATGCAGCAGGGCTGGGGGCAGCAGGGGGCTGCGGGTTGGGAGAGGGGCATCAGCAGGGATGTGGGCTGTGGGTTGGGAGTGGGGGGTACTAGCAAGGCCAGGGGTTTGCGGGTCAGGAGTGAGGGTCAGAAGCAGGGATTGGGGGGCTGTGGGTTGGGACTGAGGGGTGCTAGCTTAGCCTGGGGGTGGGGTGAGGGACTGTGGGTTGGGAGTGAGGGGCACCGGCAGGGCCAGGGGTCTACAAGTTGGGAGTGAGGGGCACTGGCAGGGCCAAAGGGCTATCTGTGAGGAGTGAGGTGTCCCCCTGACAGGTGTCCTCTTTTTTGGGACTGGAAATGTGGTAACCCTACCCAGAGGAGCTGGCTCAGCCTGGAGCACAGCTGCAGCCTGGCTGGGATGCAGATATGGGGCCTTGTTTTTCCCATCTCATCCTTTCCCAAGACCAGGAAAGAGCAAAACAACAGCTGGCTTCCTGCAGAGCCGGTGTAAGAGAAGCCCGCCGGGCTTCTGAGCCAAGAGCTTCCTGCAGGGGCTGCCAGAGGGCAAAGCAACCTGGGCAGGTCGTGGCAAACACCACTGTCGGTGAACCCTTGCTTCTAAGGGGAAAGGGCCTGCCTCAGTGCCATGGAGCTGGGCAGGGGCAGAGCCAGTGGGAGAAGGAAACTTGGGAGTCTCAGTCTCCAGTTTGGTTTTCTGTCCCCTAGATGTTATGTCCTTCCAGGTCTGTGGAGACCCTAGGAGTCCTGGCTCCCTTTACCCCAATCTGACCACTCTCAGGAGTTCCCAAACTGCAATGCAGAGGCTTGATGCTTCATCCATTCACTTTGCAGCAGTGGTTAAAGGGGTAGAGATCCATGAGCTCTGCGTTGGATCCTGCTTCCCTCTCTGAGTTGGGAACCCAGGAGCTCCGTTTTGTGGCCTCTGTTGTGACCACTAGACTTGTGGGTCAGTACAGAACGTGAGTGCTCTACAACCTCTGTCTCTGCTGGGCTGGGCTACACTATGATGCCGGGCAGCTGAGAGCTGGGGAGCTCCAGAGGGGGCCACTGGGAGGCCAGGCCAGTGACTTGACTGACTCCTTGGGGGCTTCCCAGCTCCTCAGTTAAGCCTGGAGAGAGTCATGAGCTCAGCTGGTGCTTGCTCTCCTGGTGTGAGATGGGCTAAGGAGGATGCTGGAGCCTGAGGGGTTTGGTAACCACAAAGAAGCCACTTTCCCTTACTGAGGGCACTGTCCTTCCCCTGCAGGCTGGCCGTGCCAAGGGGCCAGTGGAATTCCCTTCCATGATGCCTTTGCTCTGCCCCAGGCAGCCCATTGCATAGAGCTGCTAGAATTTGTCCTGGATTTCTTGCCAGAAAAATATTCCTTTATTTAAAGAGTACCTTTATTTAGAGAATTAAACCTCTATTTATGGAAAAGGATGGGAGGATTTCTGTCACTTGCAACCAGTGTCCTGTGCCTGCCGGAGGAGGTGACTCATGCCAGGGCCATGCTTAATAGCAGCCTTCAGCTACCTGAAGGAGGGTCGGAAAGAGGATAGAGCTAGACTGTTCACAGTGGTGGCAGGGGATGGAACAAGGAGCAACGGGCTCAAGTTGCAGCAAGGGAAGTGTAGATTAGATATTAGGAAAAATTTTCTCACTAGGAGGGTAGTAAAGCACTGGAACAGGTTTTCAAAATCTGGCTTGACAAAGCTTGGGCTGGGATGATCTAGTTGGGGCTGGTCCTGCTTTGAGCAGGGGGTTGGACTAGATGCCCTCCTGAGGTCCCTTCCAGCCCTAACTTTCTATGATTCTATGACCAGGGCCCTGGGGCACCTGCTACAACTTAGGCCAGTGGTTTTCAACCTGTGGTCTGTGGACCCTTTGGGCGAGGGGGGTCGCAGACTATGTCTAAGGGGTCTGCAAAAGATAACTATGATCGATCAAAAGTATATGAATACCCGCACTTACAATTCAAAGGGGTCCACATCTCCTTTTGAAACTTTTTAGGGGTCCACAAACTAAAAAAAGGTTGAAAACCACTGATTTTGGCTGTCCTGGAAAATTTGTCCCTGTGCCACTAGCCCTCTAGGCTGAGCAGGCTCCAACAATATTCTTTAGCCTTTTGCTTCCTCCTAGTGGAAGTATGCCTGCATCACAGGACCTGGCACCGGTGGGCAGGTGGCAGTGTGGAGGGCGTTGGGGGAAAGGCAGGCTCTGAACTCTAATCTCTTTGACCATAATTGTGCAGGGACTCGATGGTTTATTCAGAGGGCAATATAAAATGCCACTGGGTCGAGGCAGCTTGGCTGGAAGGCGCTGGCTTGTTCAGTATCTGGGTAGGAAGGATGGGGGAGGGGGCTGAATTCGGCACTGTGCCATGAATGTCCTTGTGTGATCTTGGGCAAGACGCTTGAAGTTTCTGTGTCACTATACACCCTCTGTAGAGTGGAAACAAGGACACAGCCCTGCCCTCCGTGGTAGATCAAGGAGGATAGGTCAAGGAGTGCACAGCAGTTAGGGATTGTGGGCAAGAGACCAACTCTGTAAAGTTTGAGTTGCACAGTTTGCGACTGGTCCCAGATGCTCCAAACATCTCTGGAACCAGTGGTCATCTGCCTTCTTCCTGGCACTGGTTAGGACAACCACCATAGGGCAGCAGGGTAAGAGGGCAAATTCTCTCTGTGATGGCACTGCTCCAGTTTAGGTGCTTTGTCTCTGCAGGAACATCAGGATGTTTTATGGAGCTGCTGTGGGGTTGGGGAGCTTGGCCAAGCAGGAGCTGAGTCTTGCAACTATGCAGTCCTTGACACTTCTTCTGAACCTCACCTTCAGGAGCTGGTTTCCGTCATGCTTCCAGTGCACTTGCTTTTCCCACCAGCAAGTAGAGCAAGAGTCATCAACTACCTTGTCCTCAGGGTTGATTGTAGGTCAGACAAAGACTTGTCTGGGATGGTTTGGATGTAGGGATCATCCTGCCTCTGCAGTGGGCTGGACTAGATGACCTCCGGAAATCCCTTCCATCCTGCTTTTCTATGATTTTATGAGGCATGGGGCAGCTGTAGGGTGGTAGCCATGTGCAGGATGCAAGGATGGGGACAGGCTTTGTGGGTTTCCTATTGTGGCTACTGTTTACATATCGCTACAAAGTTGCTAAGGAAGAGATAAGTTAAAGGTTCTCTCCAGCTGGTTCTTGGCCTGCTGGGTTGTATAGAAGGACCTGCCTTGGGCTTGATTCTTCTGGCAGATCTGAACCCCTGTGACTGCTCTGACCCCAGTGGGCTTGCTCCTGCTGTATCCTGCTGCACTGCCAGGAAAAGGAGCGCCAGTCGGAGTGGGCCCCAGTGTCTTGTGAAGCTTCTCTGTGGCCGCTGGGTGTCACTATGGCACCTTTTGGTGATGGTGGGTTGCTATGGGGATGAAAGGTAGCTGAAATGGAGCTTGGCTAGACAGCTTTTGCTGGGATGGTCCCTGCATGCTTTACCCCTGCTCTCCCCCACCTTCTAGGGCAGGCTAAAAAGAGCCCTTCCTGTGGAACAGGGCGAGGCTGCTGGTCCATATTCTTGCTTGCCTTTGCTACATGGGTGCAGCCCTTCTTTCCTTAGAGTTGGGGCTTTGCCCTCAGCATCCACGATGAGGTAGTTCCTTTGGGTGCACTTGGCACCTACATTGTCACAGGGGAATTCTTTTGCCCCCACCCCCCAATGAGGCCTGTGGGTGGCTCCAGCTTGCTGGGAGTCGGGCATGGTAGGTGCGAAGCTAAGGGCCGCTGCCTCTCTTCCATGCTCTATCAACCCCAACCCCTTGGCACTGCCCCTGCCTAGCACTTCCCTGCATCTGCCCAGTCTCTGCCCTTGCATATGCTGTGCTGAACCTGGGAGGGTTGAGCCCAACCTGCTGTACCTGCTCCATCTTGTCAAGACCCTTTGGCCCCTCAGTCCTAGTCTTGCCTTGGGCCAACACCATTTCCAGTGTGTTGGGAATACCACACTCCAGTGTCGTCCATGTTTTTCACAGCTCCAGGCTGTCCCCGCACCTGGGAGGGGCAGCACTAATCAAAATAGGATTAATCTGTGCAGGAGAAAGGAGTTAGATATCTGCTCCTCTCTCTCCCTCCAGCTGTGGCCTTCACCCTGCTGTCACATGCTTTGGTGCCTTTTCTTTGTACATTGGGCTCCTTTGATCACTCCTTGCCAGCTGGAGGCTGGTTATAGGGGATTCAAGGAATCCCATGGCTTGGGGACTCTGAGAGTGTCCCCAGTGTGGGATCATTCCTATTGCATGGCAAACACTATAACTCTAAGATCCAGGTCATATGCAGTGGTGATCTAATTGTAGCTCCCTAGCTAGGCAGGCTGGGGTTGTGGATGGGTGACCCACCCAGGAAGCGCCAGCCATTATAGGCAGCTGTGTAGCCACTGTGCTCCTTCTGGAGAGCAGAGATGTTCATGCAGGTGTCCTGGCTAGGTAATTCTCTCCTTGCTGCCTTCTTATCACCAGGTCCACTGGAGAGAGAGAGAGAGAGAGAGAGAGAGCGCGCGTGCGCGCATACTTTGCTCTGATCCTGTCTGGAGCTGCTGAGCAGTGTTTCCGCCAGTTGTCAGACAGTGACTGTGCCCTGACCTGGGGATGGCCACTTTTCCCTGCTACCACGTGTCTTGGCGATTGATTGGCCATACGGTGGCTGTCCGTGCTTATGAGATTGCTGGGCGACTGCTGACTTCCTGTCACCTCTCAGGCATGACTGCTGGAGGACAGAGGAATGGCAAGGAGCATGAAGCGCTGTGATGTTTAAAGCCCAGGAAGGGAGGGGTGTGTTGCGGTGAGTGGGCTAGCACAAATGCTTGGTTGCCTGTTCGAGGGCCACACTGTCCTCTCACCCCCAGCTGCATCCCCCCTCTCCCAGTGTTACCAGCCAGAGCCGGGGAGGGGGGTGTGGAACAGGCTGGACGTATGTGGCCTCCTGGTAATCCAGGGCTGACGTTTCTTTCAGGGGCTCAGCACCCACTGTGGGGGCCTCAATCAGGCATTCAAGTCTCTAGAAAACATGGTGCTGAATGTCATGCTGGGAGCTGCCGGATGCAAACCTTCCCTGCTTTGGGATCTAAATGGGAGCTCCCTTGCAAGTGGAGCCTGAGGGCCTTAGCAACAGTGCCTCGGGCACCCTCCATGCTGGACGCCTCTGTGTTACCCTGGCACAAGTGACAGTGTGTGGTCCATAGCAGCAGGAAATTGGGCTCCTGGGGGCTTTGTGCATCGGTCCTCTCAGAGGAGAAGGGCCTGGAGGAGAAAGATTTTGCCTGGACTCCTCGCTTAGTGTGAAAAAGAGGGTAATTAAAAAGCTCAACACCTGTAGGAGAAAAGGCAGGAGGGCAATGCCCTTCCACACCAGCCAGCCCCCAGCTCCTCTCTTTCTTAGAGCTCCAGTCTTAGTATTAAAGCCTCGGGTCCCATATTTGGAGGCTCTGGAGTTGTGGGCAGAGGCCATCTGGGAGATGTAGTCCTGGCCTGTCTCCAAACAGGCTCCTGGAGAGGGAAATTTTGCTTCCCACCCCACGAGACTACAGCTCCCAGCACGCCGTGCGGCCAGCGCTCTCCCTACCTCCCCACCTGCTCGAGGAGAGGCATTGTTGATCAATGAGTGGGAAGAGAAAGTGATGTGTAAGTTTTCCTTTGCTTCCTAGTCTGATGCAGCTGGGAGCCGCCGGGAGGAGAGAGGCTGCCCTGGGAGAAGCAGTAAGTCAGATCTGATCTTCTGTCCTTCCTCCTGCTTAGGACATTATGTTTTTCCCTTAGCCAAGTGCAGAAGTCAGGGGCTGTGCTCCCAGCCTGCCAGCCGGGCTATGGAGCTGAGTAGAAGCAGAAAGTTGAGCAGCGAGAGTTGTTTTGTCTTTGGCTAACTTGGGCTCCTCTTGAATCCTGGGCTCAGTCGGGTTGGGAGAGTGAGCCCAGGAGGCAACAGGGTGCTCGCTGTGCTTGGCTTGCTGAACCCTGGCAGGACTTTCCGTGGCTGGGGCAGGGGCAGTGGCAGTGTCATAAATGGTGTGCACCGTTTTTGTTTGCTCTGTTACAAACAAGCCAGAGTTCACCCCGGGGTACTTATCCTCTGGATAAATAAGGAGATTTTCCTGGTAAAGAACTGTAGCCTTATTCCAAGCGGCCGTCTTGGCAATGAAACGGAGCTGCAGGGAGAGCCCCTTGGTGACCTTAGCAGGCCAGGAGTGGGGGATATTGTCTCCAGCGAGGCAGTTGCAACAACGAGGGCTCTGATCTGCGCTGTCTTTGTGCCCGGCTCTGTCTTGAAGGCTTTGCCTTTTTTTTCCCTTTTGGAAAATCAGGTTCTTTTTCACTTTCCCTCCAGGCAACCTGCTAGTGGCTTGATTAGCTCGAATGTACTTAATAAGTTTTCATGCTTCACTACCAGAGTTAATACTGCTCCTG